>NW_018108238.1:101559-174262 GCF_000183805.2 Loa loa | reverse complement strand
TAGATAGATCAAAAGATTCGGGAAATCTAAACATCAAATTACTTTTTAAAAAAATGGTTTTCGTTTCCGTAAAAGTTATGAGGAATTTCAGCATTTGATGAAACAATAAAAAAAAATTGGTTTCTGGATCACATTCGTTCATTTCGAATTGTTCAATTAGCGCACTATATGACATTGCCCCTAACTGCAGTCTACCAATGGTTCAGATTTTGTCACTGGTTCGTGAATACTTTCTATATCTATATTTTGATATGTTAATTGGTATTTATATAGCATCGATATTTCAAAGCCTTATCAGTTTACAAATTATTTCCACATTCTGTTTCCCTTATAATGGATTCGACTTCTCATGGATTTTGGGAAGGAATTGCATCTTTTCTTTGTCTTTCAGAAAAGCATACAAACTTCCTTAGAATTAGATAACGATGCGGTCCAAATCAAGATAGCAGGATCATAACCATTAATTTGTATAGGAAAGAAAAGATATGAACAAGATTTTCAGCTTAAGTACTTGGCTCAGTTCACGAATCACCAAACGTATTGCAGACGACTGGCATAGTATGGGAGTAAAACATATCCTGGATTTCATTATGAATGAGATTCATTCACAGGAAGCGAAAGTTTCTGCAAGGTAAGGCTACTTTTTTTTTCTCTAACCACACAACTTTCAAGCTCCCTGTATAATCTTACTATTTAAATTTTGTTTATTTAAATTTGGTTCCACCAAAAAACTTTCTCAGACTTAGCCAGCAGTTAGCAATCACTGAAATCGAGTTCAGTGGAATTGGTCAACAGCCTATTATTCGAGAACAACTTAAGGTTAATTTGTCATCTGAAGCCATCAAAGAGAGCGAAGCGCTGAGAAGTATAGATAGGTTATTATCAGAAATAGCGCTATTTAAAGGTTCGTGGATTGTTACGTGTAGAAGCCAAATAACTGCTCATCAGTGAAAGATCAAAGTAGTGGTTGAACAATATTCATATGATCAAATATTTAGTTTTCTGGATGGGATATTGAAAGCACTTGCAGGACGACCAATAAACAAATTACGAAACAGATTACGAAATTACGAGTCCTAGTAATATGATTAAGAAAACTGCTGAGTGTTCAGTTGTTCAGTACATTGTATTTACTCTTATTACTAAGACTGTTGATTCATTTTTGTCGTCGCTTAGGAAGGAATGGTTTTCAAAACGTCATTTTCCATTATTCATGGAAACAGTCATGATTTCGGTGGTATTTGCAGGATAACTCTTTAACGATTTTTCCAGTGGAGAAAAAATTGGCTTCTTTCAGTACTAGTTTGCATATAAAGAAACGAAATACGTCAGAAGGCGGCAAAGCTTTAGGTCAAATTACCGAACATGCCACGGAATACGATGCCGTTTTGCAATTTTACTAAATTGAACAATATATGGTAAACTGATCCATTGTGCGTATTTAGGAAGTTTATGCACAAGAAAAGCTTTCTTGTTGCAGATTGCCACAATTTTGAATGTTAATAATTTGAAGTGATAGTGCTGGTATATATCGAGATGAATATTCTTTTAGCCTTAAGTGTATGAGGGGTTATCCTCTGCAAAAAGATTGTATGCTTGAAAACAGTTACTGAAAAACCACTTAAAATCACCGTTGTCCAGTGCGTGATAAGAGATGGTAAAAACAACAAATTGGATAACAAAGAGCCGAAAGTATAATTCCATTTCTTCAGCTTCTTTCCGTATGTGAAATATTCTGTTTGGTTCATCCGGAGGAGCAGTATAGATGTCATTCTATGCATAAGGCTGGCAATTTTGACATCATTACCGTCATTATTACTTCGCAGCAAATTCTGATGACGTTACTCATTTAAAGCAACTTGATGAATCTATTTGCCTGATGTAAAAACTATAACCAGCAATATTTTTTTTCTCAAGAATCAGATTTTCATCATGATGCTTTTCTTGCAGTTTTTGTCGATCTAGCTTTTATCTAAAGTAAGTTTCGACTCTAACATTTTTCCACATTCATTTTTTTCAGAGTTAGTCAGCTTCGGTTTGTACTTATTTTTATATTCATTCAAATATGCGTCCATTTCTTAGCTCTATACTTTAAAAGGATTTCATTGGAACCTCATTGAGATATCTTGTTGTTTGACTTTCTACTACGGTTTTGGAAGCTACTCATAATGTCTTGGTTTGGGAAGTTACATATTTTCCTGGTCTAAAGTTACTTTAAAATCCAAATTTTGCAGAAGAGAATATTTTATGGCATACCTAATTTAACTCTTTTAGCCTAAATACGGCAACTTTATTTGGATTGTATCTAATAGGTGTTTTTTTTCTGATTTAATAGCAATTCTCGTGTTTGATTCCCGTCCGCTTGATGTTATGGGTTGTCCCTACACAAATCAAATTCCTCATAATCCTTCATATTTACATTATTTTGATTTCTGGTTTCCAATTAAAAATTATACTGTTAATATCTTTGTCGCAGATTATCCGATTGTAGCGTTTATTTCTTTTTTTTCTTAACCGAAAGATGTGAATACACGTAAAAAAGGAAGCGACATCAAGTTCAAAGGAATTCACCGCGAAAAGTAGATTCTGTTTGGCCACTTATTATATGTGATTTGTTTAAAGGACTTTTAAAATACTGCAGAGAATCTCTATAGAAGTATAAATATTCGCAAATGATTCGTTTACACAATGAATGTACATGAATTTTGTTGGACTACATTCCTATGATTAATGGATGTGTGATGAGTATTGCTTCTCCTGTGTTAGTCCTGCTTGAATGAAAATATGCACATGAAAGAGAATGTTACCAAATATGTTTGCCTTCTTAGATAAAATGTCTACCGCGTAGACTGCTTTAAGGATATTTTCAACACTGAATATGAAATGACAAATTCGGCATACGTCTCTACCAATTTCGTTCAAAGTTTCAGTCCCGTTCCGTCCAATTTGGTTGCATAGACGTTGTATGATACTTATTGAAGCGATTATTTACGTGGGAAGGATGATGTTAGGTCTTGAGTTTGGGTTTGTTGCAAAGCATAGTATTGAACGATGCAATGTGAAAATTGGACAAGGAACAGCTTAGGTGGTAGAGACCGAAGATAAGTCGATGATAGATTCTCAGTCACCAGAGACAATGTCAAAGTTTTATGTAAATTATCCTTTCTCCTGATTAATCATTGTCTTTCTAACCTTCTCCAGTCTTTTCCCATTAGTTTTTGGATACCCTGAGATTGATCAAAGATCACTGTTGATTTTTACTGCTTCAAATGATCGTGCAAAAGTGTACTGTATTGACAAACGTAGGGATTCCCTTCATTTTGGCAGATATAATCACCGTCTTCGACGATACACTGAAATGCGAGATTACAACTAGCAACTTATTCCTTAATCATCCTCCTTCACCAGTTTATCTCTTTTGCAACATTTGTAGTGGTTGTTGGTATGGAATATTGCTTTCCGAGTGCCAAGAATATCGTGATACACCAAGGGCTTGAGTTGACCATATATTATCCAATACTTTATAGTTATGTTGTTTTTTTAGTTCAGGATTTATGTAAATAACAGGAATGGAGTAATTATGTTTTATGTGCAGGTCAGGCATTCATATCAATGAAAGATCTAGTCACTGTTTCACTATTTTCTCACATATAGTCATCATTTTCCAAGCGAAAACATTTTGCATTAATTACGCAGTCAACGGCTTGCATACTTGTAGTAAATTTAAATGTTGGTAATTTCAGTTATGGATATTGTTACGCCTGAAAGCGACGGCGGTGTGCAGATGTCACAGTATCAGTGCTCATTTTATTCTTTACGTCCTAAGCGAGTTGATTTTGATGCTACTTGGAAAAATATTGAAAATTCGATCAAAAGGATCATGAAATTGGAACCACTGGAACGGCGTGTTTGGGACTATAATTTTTAGTTAATATTGAATTTTTTCAAACATCTTTTTCGAGACGAATTTATTCCTGTAAATTACATTGTGCAAATTCTCACTCCTGGAGAGATCAAGTTTTCTCAGTGAATTATCTTACCATGAAGATATACTTTGTAGAATAGATCATTATCTTTGGTCGGTTGTTCTTGTAGGAAATGATTCTAAGGCGCAAAGCTGTACAAATCATTTTACAGGAAATAATCTTCCATCCCAGTCCAACATACATCCTACCATATTGAAACATGAACTGAAGTTAACACTTCGAGCATTTCCTTGCATAAATGATAACCGGCATTATGATTAGATTATAAGAAAGAAAAGCAAACAGAATAAAGATCAGACGAAAAGGGGAGAGAAAAAAATGAAATAATATTTCTAATAAGTAGTTTAATCCTAATCAGATATATTTCCTTCTATATTAGTTTAATAATTTAAGTCGATTCCTCCATACAAATTAGCTTTTATTTGGGTATGGCGAGGTATTATATCACTTAAATGATTGAAATCAATTGCATTGGAACTTACAGTACCTCGTCAATCATTTCAGTGATATCTATTCCTTATGTGTTGCAATTCCCGAGCCATTAAGTGAACGCCTCTATGGAAAAACAAAAGAATGTTTAGAAGCACATGTTACCGAATTATATCAGGTATTAGTGGAAGTGTTTGTTTTATCCAAGTAAATTCCAAGCAGCAATGAATTTTGAAGACATTCTGAAACCGAACAAGAACAGTTTTACATAATACATGATTAAGATCAAGTTTTTAAACTTTGGAGGACCTTAACTCTTAATTTAAAAGACCATAATTCTCTTAAGGGTCTCTTGTAGTTGGTTTTCCACTTTACACGAAAGCGTTTCTACACTGCATGTCCGGTTCATCTGCTTTTTTTTCTACACTTCTTTTTTTTGCTTTCTACTGATGAGTTTTTATAGGAGATAAGCTCAGCAAATGACTGTGAACTTCTCAATACTTACTGCCAACTTTGGAACGTATATTACAAGGGAGCATTATGTGTTCATAATCTCTTTGGGTAAGTGATTGCTTAACTGGACTAGATAAATTAAGAGCGTCGAAGGTTTATTATTTCTGTTGACGACATCTTGCTTCTTGTTATATGTCTATTGTGCATTCTCTCCGAATATAAAAATATGGATGTATTCAAATTGCCCAGTACAAATGTACAAGCTGTGAAAGATTACATTTATTGGTATGTTTTTTAAAGGTACCTTAACAAGCAGTATATCAAAATTAAACGTTGTACTGAAATTGAAGGTGGATACGGAGCTTACAGTCAATATCTTACACAGAAAGATGTCAAGGAGATTGGTCTGGTAAATTTTCCCTTTTTTTGGATTATGATCAAAGTAATTTTGTGGTTCTAACACAAACTTGATGTCTTATGATGGGAATTACTTCCAAGCTTTTATCTTTACCAATACTCTGATTTTCATCGGATTAAAATGGCGATTGAAGTAAAATGATATGACATCCTCACATTCATTTGCATACGAGAATATAGTCAGTTCAACCTGGATTGTAGATCTTCCAGTTTCTTCCAGTTTGTTTGTCGATCAAACGTTAACTATAAACTAGAGGATTGGAGGAACCAAGAGTTTATTGTTCGGATTGAGCCATTGTTTATGGGTTTTACTTCTTTTTCAATTCGTTCATATTTCTTTAATTTTGTAAAGGAAAATTGCTTTCTGTAAAAAAACGTATATTATGTCGAAGTATTTATTTCGTGAGAGATTGTTTTATAGCTTGCAATGGAAATTTGGCGCAAAAAATTAATAGATCCTATGGAAAAGCGACTGATTGGCCATGTATTAAGTGCTATTGCTGCAGATCGTGAAGGAAGAAACAACGTTCCGGTGGACACTGTCCGAGGTGCCATCATGTCCTTCGTTCAAGTATGCAATAATTGCTCTCGTTTTTATATTTGATTCCTTGAATAAAACCATGAGTTCATTAGTTCTTGGTAGTCATTGATCCAGAATTTTTTAACAGATATGAAGCGTCCTTGCCGATGTTTCATTCATTTTTATTGCACTGAATAGAGTGTTTTCTTCCGTCAAAATTGTAACAGATTCACTTGAGGAAAAGATTACTTCTCATCGATGTTGATCGACGAAAAGTGAACATAAGTTTATTTAATGAATCTTCTGACATGTTGTTTGCGTTTTTCAGGTGGATGATGTGGACGGCATGCGCGAAGTATTAGATAAATCACCATCAAATTTGCCTCAGAATTACGAAACTTATCGGGAAATGTTCGAAAAAAGTTCTTGGAAACAACAACTGAATATTACACTGTGCTTTCTATTAAACTGCTCAGTGAACTTAGTTGTTCTCAGTATATGGAATCTGTAAGCTATTTTTTATATTCTCTCATTCCTATGACTTTCTGTTTATATTTTGTAATCCTAACGTTTTCCAGAAATCAAAACCAATGTACAAATTCTCGTCTTATGGCTGTTCGGGAAAAGTAGTGATTCGGATTTGGGATTGTAAATATATGTTCTTGAGGCTTCTAGATAGCCAGAAAGATTGTTATAAAGTGACTGCTGATACGAATTGAACAAACCTACCAGTTTTAATCTGTGATTACAATGAAATGATCAGAACAGATTTTAAAATTGATGACTGAACCTGAAATTTGTCTCCTTCGATGCAGTGATGTCGAGTTTATGTAAAGTAATCTAGATAACTAATTATCGGCAAGTGCATAATTTCAAGGTGATTACACGAATAGAAGAAGAAAATGAACGCGCAATTCGTTTCCTGCACAAAAGTAGCCACGAAAAGGTTACCAAACTATGTCAAGATGTAATGGTGGATGCTCATAAAGAACGTTTATATGCTGTTTGCCATGAATATATCGAAGGCGAATGCATGAATGGTATATTTCTGTTTATCTCCTATAATAAGGCTCGCTTATTGCAGACATCCCGTGATTGGAACCTTCTTGATACTTTTTTTGCCGTCACCAAATTATTGGATTTCGTTTAGACTTCTGTCATACTGTTTTGTAGATACCTTCGCGAAACTGCTTTGTAGATACCTCAAAGATATCTTCGCGAAATACTTGGCTGATTGGAATTTTTTCCGCCATAGTGCTTTCCCGGTTCTAGCGGATTCGCCATTATTAAATTCATTTTTTCGGAAGTTTGCCGTCATTTTTAGTTGGAAAATAGGATTCATTATATATTGGCTAGATTTTTTTTTTTTTTGCAGATCTTCACAATATGTATCGCATTCTAAAACCTATAAATGGTGGGTTGTTGGTTGTGATTCGTGAATTTCAAAATTTTGTCAAGAAAACTGGTCTTGAAGCAGTGAAAGATATGCATGGTGATAATATTCCCCAACAATTTGTAGAAAATGTATTACAGGTATGTAATTTAGCGGTTTTTATCGTTTAGACTACATCAGGGGTTTATATTCTTCTATATTAATGATAGCGGATTTTGATGAGATGAATGCTTTCATTATGGATTTAGACTTGATACTTTAGTGTGATTCTATTAAATATATGTATTATATTCTTTTTTTTCTGATAAAATTTCGATATTAGACTTCAGCTTGACTTAATACACTGATTGAGGTGATACACGAGAATAAGTTTTTAAATTGAATGTGATATGTGAATAGCATGCTAATCAGCGCATCCATAAATTCATGGAACAGAAAATTTCGAGTAAAGACGAAGACTTGCAGCGTACTTGATAAAAAAGGCTTCAAGTACCAATGGGGTTGCAGCAACATGCCTATTTCGCTAATTTAAATATCTAACCTTACTTTATTGTTTCATTTACCATAATGTCGTACTTTTTGCATTAACGGTTCTACGTACGCTGTCTTCGCTTAATTAACCATGTCTTCGTATCGCTCACCATCGTAGGTTAGTATCTCTCTTGCTCCCATCCACTTGTTTTTTGATTCACATTAAATTTTTGGCAGTATTCCGCGCAATATTTTATGAATGGCACATTTATAATATCTTTCAATTGTACAGATGATGCAGTAGAAATCCAGTAGCTTTTTGCTTTTATTTTCGTACACTGTCGTTTTGAGAAGTATTTATTGGAAGATTGATATGGATCTTAAGAAAATATTTAAAGTGATATGATATTATGTCTCGAGAAAGTCGCAGCATAATGCCGGGCATGTAACTGATCAAAGGTAAGGAAGCTGTAGAAATTTAGAGAAATTATCATGACTCACAAGTATGTGCAAATAATTCTTTGTCTTATTCTTTAGAAGTCATCTTTACATCTTGTACTTCTCTCTTATCTGTATCTCTCACTGCTAAATTTAAACAGCTTACATCTTTATGCAGCCTTACTAATCATTTTCGGAAACAACTTGCTCTCAACCCGTTCACAACTAAACTGTTAATTACACATTACTAGCTCCTTTATTTCGTACTAATATTCAATAGCTCTTCTATTTTGTATTAATATTGTTTATGCAGTCTTACCAGTTTTTTTCGGGAACAACTTTCTGGCAATCCATTCACAGCCAAACTGTTAATTACACATTGTTAGCTCTTTTATTTCTTATCAATGGTTAATAGGTATCGTTAAACATAATGTCAGTGTCATTGTTTTTCATTTTTTCTTTCTTTTTTGTTTTTTTTGTTTTTTTTATTACTTTTTAGATCGGAATTTTGGAACAGCAGTGCTCAGGTCTTCACCTTGACCGAAGAGTTAATTTTGTTGTTATTTGCGACTGTTTATAGGTTTACAGCAGGTTCTCCTCAATGGTTACGAAAGTTTATTATGACGATGGCGACTTCGTTGGAGCTCTGGATAAAGTACTTCTTGGAAAATATTATAATCTGACTATTAATTTAAATAGAAGTTAAAACCTTGTATCTATGATTTCTGTATCAAATGCTGAAAATAAGAAAACAAGAAAACGTTGATGTTTGAAATCTTAGTAAAAGGAAGTGGGTAACAACTTTGTTCTTTTCTCGACCATATTTTCCTTACATTATATTAGAGTAACTTCCTTAAATCCGATTTCTTTGAGAAGTTCCTCGCTGTTTTCTTCTCTCTGGTACCATTGGTATACGATTTCAGGCACTACAAACTGTCGTAAACTACCGCGATGACCCACGTCAGGCGCCGAAAGCATCGGAAAGGGTAAAGATAAAGGACGTTTTTTAACATCTATGCTCATGTTAACAATTTGATCATGTGCTAAATTGTTGTATTTTTTTCTTCTATGAATTTCAAACTTAAGATTTTTCTAGGAGATTCTAAGAGAAATGTTTAGTCACTGTTGACTTGATCAAAAAGGTATCTGATCTGCTTGCCAATTGATTTTCAAGCAGCAAATATATGGAAATGTTTTTTATTCGAAGTATTATGTTAGATTCAATTATTTCTTTTTAAGCTTGCGCGTTTTACTGACACGCTTTTGCGCAAATCTGGCAAAGGCTTAAGTGACGGTGAGCTGGATACAAAATTATCACAGGCAATTATTATTTTTCGATATATTGAGGACAAAGACATTTTCCAGAAGGTCGGTATTCTCTTGGTATTTTTATAAGTGTAAACGAATACAGAAATGTTTTATACCTTTAGAGGTCCTATTTTCGAGCATATTCTGGCTTCATCATATATATCGTTTCCCTCCCTTCCATTGTATTCCTAATTATAGTAAAATCCATGTTTTTGTGCATAACGTTTTTTATTTTATATATCTAAATTCATCATTCAGTTGCTAGCTATACTGAAAAAGTGAAACTTAAATCTAAATTCGGCATCTGTGTTAAAACACTATCGCATCATGATATTCATAAATAGTGCTTCACACTTTTTCGCCTGCAGTTTTTATCTATTCAATTTTAGTTCTATTCGAAAATGTTGGCTAATCGTCTAATTACTAATGCTTCTCTTTCGAAGGATGCTGAAGAATCGATGATTAGCAAACTAAAGGTAAGTTTTCGTTATATATATACATTCTTTTTTGGAGGAAATTACAAATTTATTGAATTTATCAAATCTTGAAAAGGTTGATAACACTTGCAGTTGCTGTAACCATGAATATTTCTAGCAAGCATGTGGGTTTGAATTCACGAGTAAACTGTCGCGAATGTTTACAGATGTTGGGTTGAGTCATGAGCTTACGGACAAATTTATTAGTGTAAGTTGGTTTTATTTTACTATAATGTCAATCCACCGTTTTGAAATGCGGGTTGAAAAAGATTGGACAGATAACTGATTGTGTTATGTAAAAATATATTCCTAGTAAAGCAAGATTCGATCAAATGCCGTTTACGGAAATTCTGAAACTCGCAGTTTCTCATGTTATAATTATCTTTCATATGTATAGCTGGAATGAATAGTATTCCAAAACATTAGAGCTAATCGTTTCGGATTTTTATGCCGTTATCGCTTTATTTTAAAACTTAGGCTTCAGATATAATGATATAATCAAAACGTACATAAACGAATTGTTAATTTATGTAATTTACAAAGAATTTGTTTCTATTTCCGAAATATTTTTCAGTTTTAAGACGCAAAAATGTTGGTTAACTTTTATCTCATTGTTAAAAAATTGTTGGTGCCTGTAATTTAGTTTTTAAGCACTGTGCTGTGAGCAATGTTACTTTGAATGTCCAAATGACAGTACTGATTTTACAAGCCGGAGCATGGCCATTATCGGCGCCCAGTTCAATTCCAACTTCCGGTTAGTTAAATTTCAATAATTACATGTCATTTTATGAGTTTTAAGTGTCAAGATATGAAAAATTTGTTTTATTTTAGTAAAAGCATACATAATCCTAAAGTTTATTTTGAATACCACGAGCCTTCTTCAAACTCTTATATGAAAAGTACACATTTTTTTCTAGAGTCTTCTATAGTTTATTTAATGAAAGTGGGTTCGCTTGATAGCATGATTGTCTTTTTTTAAGGAACAGATGGGAAAGACAGTACAACTGCTGTTCAAGTTACGGGTTTTATTGTCCCTCCAGTTCTTTTACCATCCATTGAACATTTCGAAAAGTATTATCAGGCATCACACAATGGTCGAAAATTGACATGGCTCTTCAATCTTGCAAGTGGTTAGCTCTTGAAACACCGTAGTTTTTTCCAGCTTAGATCACTTCAATTTTTGAATAAGAGAACATGAAATTTCTGAGGAGAAATTCGAACTTTATGAGTTTTTAAAGAATATCGCACTGAAATTAATTTTCTGCAGCTTTGTTATTTGGGATTTCGAATTTTTGACTCTTGATCAAAAGGTTTATTCTGTAAATATTTTTGTTTTTATTTTTTTTATGCTTCAATATGATTATTTAATTTTTGTTTTATTGGTATTGGATTTTTGTTTTTTTTTTTCGAATCTGTCCTGTTTGTTTATAGCTTTGTTATTTTCAAGAAAGAAGACATTCAGCTGCACCGAAAGTTATATGCTTGACAATATATGATACGTAGTAGAAATGCGAATGCGGTGATTCCCAAATTTATTGGGGATTATTTGATACTATATTATCTGCCATAGCTTGCTTTTTGTTTCAGTGGCATCCCATCCCTACCTCGATACATCTTCAAACAGCTTCAAAGAAACATACGTCTAAAAAGTCAACTCTATACTTATATTTTATTGAGCACCAGACGATTCTAAAATTTCTGAGTTGGTAGTCCACTCAGAGGAAGTTAATTAAAAAACCGCGCCGATATCTTATAAATTTTGACTGCAATTCATCCATTGTTTTTTTCTTTCATTTTCTTAATTTTTGTTATATATGTGTCGGATAGTGAAATTTAGATATTTGGTGATATTTCATACGGCATTATAATAGAACTGATGATAAGAACTTTTGATTTTCAGTTGAGGTGAAGTTGCTTTATTTGGACAAAGTGTATCAGGTGACGATGTCGGCCCATCAACTAGCAATTTTGCTGTGTTTTGAGACAAGGGATTCAGTAACTTTAAGCTATATCGAAAAAGCGACTGGTTTGTCGGATGAACTGCTTAGCCGCAATGCTCGCGCGTTGGTTGATTCCGGTATTCTGATTATGACGAAGGTCTTTCTTTTTTTTTGCTCGTGAGAATTTTGACTAATTTTTTAGAAACTTTCCAAGTTTATTCAGGCTTTCTAAATTTAAGGATAAAATTCACGACTTTAATATCTGAGCTGAGGCTTAGGATTGAAACTCATTGTTGCGAATTACTGTAATCCTGACCGGTACATAAAGTACTTGCGGTATATGTGTCCGCCTAAAGGATGTTTTTAAGTTTATTGTTGAGTCCTGAAATGAAACAGAATTAGATTACTAATGCGACTTTTCAAAAAAGATGTTTTGTTCAAGAAAATAAGTTCTTCATTTTTCAATATATTTTGTAGGCGGCGATGAATGAGGTTAGTGATGTGGCACTCAACTTGACACTGACATCGAAGCGTCTTCGGTTCAAAGTTTTGGTGCCTCAATTACAGCGACATGTAAGTAAAGCTTTTTAAACTAAATACATGTTGGATGCAATATACTTTTTTAGAAATAATTTCGTGGCGTGAGTTCTCTGCACATTCTGTTGATTTCACTCGTAAGTTAGGCTGTCTTTAATATTTTAAATGTAATTATGGCTGGGATCTTGTTTCTTCTCAATTTTATTTAAAAAAAAGAGAAAAAAATGCAATTCACAGTCTCCAGTTCTCGATATGGAGTGCATTAAGAGGCATGGAGTATTTTTGTTTATGATATTAGAGGGAAGAGTGGACTGGGAAACAAAATGACAAAATAAATAATGAGATAAATAATAAATGAATAATGAGATTATTCGATGTCCTTGTCACACTGAGATGAACTCTGAGTTGAAAAGACATGAAGGAGAAGACATTAAAAGAAGCGATTGGGACTGTGTTTAAATTGTTGACATTATATTTTGATTTTTTTTTCCAAGTTTGAAGCATGAAAGTATCAAAAGTCTCGATGTCTTCCCGTGTAACTTGAGAGTATAGTGAAATGTCAGTGAAGCAAACTATTTAAGAAACCTATTTGCAAGAAATTGAAGAAAATTTGTATTTCCGGAAAAGGGTCTTTATGAGATGGTCATATCTTTCGTTGAATTAAAAGAATATTAAGAAATAAATCTTGACTGCCTTTAACTTACTTTTTCTGAAAACTCTCTCTGTGCCAACTTGAAGGGCTAGGTCCAAATTATTTGGTTTTCATTAGGCCATGTGTGTCCTTGCAGGTTTGATATCAAAACGAGAAATTTCGGAATTCGAACTGTCTTAAAGCTGTCGGACTTACCTTCACCAAGAAATAGGAGACATTGCTGTCTCTGCGATAGATATGGCAATCCATGAAAAAGCCATCACCTAGGGATCGTTTTTTTCTTCAGTCTGTTTGCATAAACAGTGTAAAGTGTTTATTATTAATGTATTTTAAGGCGGAAAAAGAGGCAGAACATGTAAATATCACCGCTCAACAGGATCGAAAATATTATATGGAATGTACTATTGTTCGCATAATGAAAACACGAAAGGTGTTGAAACACGCAGCCTTAGTTAATGAGGTAAGTTTATATAGTTATGTCACTTCATTTCATGGTATTCCTAATAGTGTAAAATAAAAATAGCGCCCGGATGCTTGGCATAGCAGAACTATGTACGCAAGGTGCCAGTGGCAGTGCCAATTCGTTTATTTCATTAGGAGACGAGTGTTAAAATTCATTGCCTAATGTAAGTTGTTTAAACCATTTCGTGTTCATTAAATTTATTTTTTTAATAGGTAATTGAACAAACGAAATCTCGTTTCACGCCAGATGTTAACTTCATCAAGAAAAATATCGAGTCGCTCATTGAAAAATTGTACATTCAGAGGACTGATCAGAACGATGAATATCAATACCTGGCATAGAAATGATTGGTGAGCCTCATGTACAAATTATGAATTGATTTTGAGATAAAGTGCTTTGCCGAGCTGTCCATTTGCTTATCTTTCCTCTATTGGTTTTATTTCATTTTTCATCCATTTCAAGTTGAGAAAGAAGGTTTGTGGGAAGTTGGTCACGAAATTACTGTCAGTACTGAGGGGACTAGAAATTACTCCAACGCTGCTTAGATGGGATAAGCTGGACTAATAAAGTAGCGTAGGAGTTTCTCTTATGTATTAGGATATGTCGAATTTATGGTTGTCTTGCATTGGTGGGATCATGGAGGAAACAAAAAACCGAGTGTTTCGGTACTGATTTCGTTTTCATTTGAAGTAAGTTTGTGAAGCTCTTCTAGATTCGTCACGGGAGAGTTGAGTGGTGGACCACCTTCCCTTTTTGTTTTAGTTTACAATGTAGTTTCGAGTCTTTGTTTTCAATCCCGTAAAAATTTTATACGATCGTTTTACATGTAAACGAAACTAGGTAATACAATTGTAGTGGTATATCAAAATATTGATGACACATCATGGTAAAAATAACAAGTGGTAAATTGAAGCAGCTAGAATAATCACAAGCTTAATAACTTTAGTTTTCATGAACAGTTCTAAAAAAGAATTGTGAAGAAAGTAACTTGATAAGCCCTGTGAGCTGAGTTCTATCATTCGATTTTGGCGATTTTCACGGACAATTAACGGGGACAGTCCCGTTTTGTATCTCTTAACCTTAAGGTAACCTCTTTAACTCAAACAACTTGAAAAATCATTTAAATGTATTATAGTGCAACTTCTGAGTAATATTTTTAAAGAAATGCTTTATAAATAGAAATACAAAGTGATTTTTTTGACCTTAGAGTAGAATATGTATCCATTTCGGAAACATATTCTACACATTTTAAAAAATATGACCTCGTGCTATGTCTTCCAAAATCTTTATGCGGGACAAACAGCCAATATGTCTGTCAGCTGATAATTAAGTACTACGAGTGAGATTGCAGGAAGGTAATCGTAAGGTCTGCTTTTAGCAGTAATATAATGAGTTCAATAACCATTATAAAGTAAAAAACCTTTAGAAAACTGCTTAGACCAACGATACAAGTTACATCTCTTTTACGACCGGCAAGACCAAAGTGTTAAATTTCGAAGTGAAATATTCATGGCATTAAGCCACGAATACATTTCATCTTTCCTATCCGCTGCCATTAAAATTCTGAAAGAAGAATACCTAAAAATATAACTCCAGAAAATTTACCAACCTCCCCTTTTTGACCAACACTGAATTAATTCGATAAATTTTCATCGGAAAATGCTTGCTAGGTAGGTAAATATATTTGCATTTTTGTAACAGTAGATGATAACTCGCTTGTCTTAGAAAAAGGATGGATGCAGAATTTATTACGAGAATTTAACCTGCTCAAATGCCTTCCGCAATATCAACTATTTCCAGTGTAATACTCTATAATCTTCAATACTGCTCAGCTGAAGAAGCTTATGGAGGAAATATTAAGGTGTATTTAGATGAGGTTATAAAATCTAAACAATGAAATAAGAAACGAAGTTTCTTCCATGGTCAACCTTATTCTATCCGGCTTTTGCGGACATTTGCCGGGTAGCCAAACATCGATTTGCATTGAGTTCGGATATGGGCAACGTTCCACTGGAATAGGTTTAATTTCGTTGCATGCGCATGTCCTTAAGTCAATACTCACCACTGGTATCTGTAATAACGAGCTAATTATCAGTACACTTATCTATTTAAAAATAGTTCCGAATCGGGAATTATTAACGGCCAACGACAGCAATCAAGATAAAAAAGAAATTCTTAAAACTCATTCCATAATTTGCAAACGCGTGTTAAAAAAGAAATTCTTAAAACTCATTCCATAATTTGCAAACGCGTGTTCAGGGATGCTGAGATTTTTGAATTCAAAGAAATGCACAGCGAACTTAGCGTTAGAGCCATTCCTAGAGAGAAGTAATCTATGTTATAATATTTGACTAAAATTAGAATTCTGACTTTCATGCTTTCATCCTCGGGATACCGCCAAAATCGGAGTTGCCCATCCCAGAGCACACACCAGAACCGAGCCCATGAACCAATGTTTTCAATTGGCTGATATAAACTCTAGAATGAACATATTCTATAGTTTAATCTTGAAAAATTGATACTGCACAAGATTTAGTGGGGTCAGAAAAGGTAACATATTATAACACTGTAAATTACAAAATCATATAAAATTGTAAATTATTATGACGGTCAAAATTATTGAAATTTTGAAAATTACAAATCAAAGAAATTGATCATTAAAAAAAAGCTGAAATGTAGAAGTGGGAAGAAGTGGTTGAGAGGACAAAAGGTATTTTGTATTTTTCAAAATCCTTAAAAATGTTTTCGAGATGTTTAATGCCGGATGCTGATTTGGCGGGAATATACCTTTTATAAATGAGAGCGAATTACAAATCCCAGATCACTTCTGCGAGCTACGTTTGTCCAATAAAAATTTATTTGGAAATTGGAAATTTTTCAAGCAAGAACTAAATTCTAGATCAAAAAATTGCTCACCAAAAAACCTTTATAGCCAACGGTACCACAATCTTCTGCATAACAACGAACTTTCATTTCGACGACTCCATCAAGTGGATAAAGCGTATCAGAGAGGTGGAATCTAGTTTTGTTCACACTGCTTATGTTAAGTGATAAATGTCCAACACGCTGGAATGATGGGTCTATTACGGCTGACGGTCCACCAAGTGAAACTAGTCCTGGAAATAGAGACAAAAAAACAATGTTTTATTTTTATGGTAGCAAGTAAACTACTGTGTTAACCACTACGCTATAGGGCAGTGAGAAATGGCATTTAAAAAAAATCAAATTTAGGGTTTTTCAGGAACGCAAATCTGTTGTTAGAGACTCTTAAAAAGTAGGCCCTGCTTAAGTCTCTAATGATTATTTACTTCATGAGATAGTTTATTATCAAAACACAGCATAAATATTCTAGACATATTTAGCTGAGAATTTGGACTTCTATTTGACTTTGCAAGCTACGATTAATCACCTGGTGAAAGCATCGACTTCTGGGATTTCTTTAATGAGTTGCCACCTTTAATGTGGTATTTAGTTTCATGACGGAGCAATTCTCGTCGTGTTCTCTAAAAAAATTATAGGAATGGAATATGATTCCACATACACGAAATTTTGTAGACCAACGAATACTTTGCCTCCTTATTATAAGCAAATGTGTTATACTATCTCTGCCACAGCACTTAATCTGAAGCCTAACTTATCTTGAAGTGAAGCACATACTATGAGTTCAGAACTCGCGTCGCGTTATTTTCTGTTTTATTACAAGTTTGCTGATGTGGCTGGAACAGGAAGAAATCGAGATTTTCGTTTTTTTTTCTTTTTTTTTTTTCGATACACAAGAGCTTTACTGTAATGAAGTATGAAGTAACGAACCTAAAAGTAGACAAATCCAATGTCAATGTTAAACTAGAAAAACAGCGAATAGCGAGGAGTTCCGAAAAAGTATGGAATATCCTAAAACAACTCACAAGGGCGAAAATTTCCAATGTACAGCTAAAATCGTGAGGAAGTGATCGAAACTGAATATAATGAGGAAACTCAAGTCTGCCTGAACAAATGCCTTCATCGCTAGTAGTTAAAGTTGTGTGGTGAACTGTTTCCTCGTGTCGTATCAGTGCAATGAAGTAAAATAACAGCTGATCTGAAAAACTTGCTAAAAACCGAATATTTATTCTTTCCAAAAGTCAGCTGTTAGTTTAATTCCATCCATTTACAACTTTTAAAACATTATATTCGTCGTATTCTGCTTGCATAAAAAATATGCAGTTTTACATTCATTCTGATAACGAAAACCTTACTTCAGTTTAAAGCCAACTTCCAGAACTTAGAATTTAATAATTCATTTCCTTACCATCGTGATAATTGATATGTCCATTGACAAAATCACGCATAAGCCTCACAGAAATATCCGAAAATGTTAAATTTCCTTTTGGTCCATCTGAAATGGAATGTTGAACACCACCGGTCGCATGCTTCTGTATTAGTCGATCAAGCACAAAAATTAAAGCACGTCTACGTTCCGTTGCTATGAGAAGTGCTCGCTGTGCATCAACCTGGAAAGGAATATGGATTAATGCCGAATGCCAGTCAGTTGTGTAAATCATTTGATGAGATTTATTTCTAACAAACTGGTAGATTGCTTCATTATTCCCTTTCCATTTACATTATACTTAACAGGAAGATCTTTTCAGTCTATCTCATAACAAAACAATTCCAAAAAGTTTATTCAATTGGATTTAATTCTTAACCATATAAAAACTAAAATATTCTAAATGTTTTTTGAACCTCTTCACGACTTCCTCTGAATTCTTGCGTAGTGTGGCAAAATGATAACGCCCGTGATGCTTGAACAATTTGTTCTTGCTGCACACTGATTGCTTTTTCTAAACGAGCTCGTTCGATTTCGAAATTCGCTCGGTCATTCATATTTGCCTTTGATACAGCGCGATTGAGAGCAGCAGTACTATTGAGTGGTGACGCAGTAAACTGCCTAACGAAAAAAAGTTAAAATATTTTACTTCTAAATCTAAATCTCACCAATAACAAATTTACAATAATTATGTGGGCGCAGTCACTTCTCACTTCGGCATGTGTGGCACACATAAATGAACACTCCTAGCACGATCTTTCCAGCATGACATAACAAAAGATTACAACAATTAAAAGATATTGAACAATTTAAATTGAAGGTCTAATAATTATAAAACAAAATATTCAAACGGTTGTGTACACTATCTAACATATAATATTGAAATTCTTCCGATTTTATTGCTTAAATAATATCTTATTTCAAAACGTCTGCAATTCTTATTACTTTATATTTTTTATTTACATTTTCATCACATTCATTTCGTATATTTACAATACTAAAACTGCGTTAATTAACAGATAATAGCTACTTCCTAGTTGGACAAAAAGATGTCAACAAGTCTCGTTGTTTATCAACCTAAGTTCTTTTTTACTTGCTCATTTCGAGCTCTACAAAGTAGAATAAGCAAAAACAAAATTACTTTTACTTAATACTTTATGCATAATTTCTCATATAAAATAGTTAGGATCTAAAATTTAAATGTCATGCAAAGGTTTGGAAAAAACATGAAAAAATTCCTAAAATTACCCAAGCATTACTGTCTCACTCCCCGATCGGTTTTCTTTCTCTTTTCTTCGATAAAAGGAAACTGAATGTGCCAGAGGAGCTATTGCTGAAACAAACCATCTTCGTTACGATGTAGGATTCACAAAATCATCAGAATCAGATATTTACTCCTTTAATTTTCTTTCATACAATTTATTTACGCTTAATACATAAAGCATACAAAATTTTTTGAAATGCTAAAAAGATACCCTCAACATTGTCACGACCTGTCGATGCCACAGTTGGAGAAGATAAAGTAGTTCGAATTTCGGGTGTACTGAGAATGGCTGACATAAGAGAAGAATTTCTATCTGGTGTCTGTAGAAGATTCAGCTTGCATAACTTACAATTTAAAGTTAATAGGTACTTACGTAAAACATATCGTCATCCGATTCTGAATGCATTACTGCTCACAACTTTGAAGACTTCAATGCTGCTCTGGCACCTACACATAATCTTTCATGGTATTTTTGGAAGGCAAACCAGTTATTTTTTTAGAGCAATATCTTACTCGATGAATGAACTGGAAAGCATCATCAATAAGTTGATTAGGTTCATTGTTACTTTTGCCGGAAATTTTGGCATTGTTTATTTCTTCCTGAACAACTTCCTGTTCCTTGTTAACTGCGAAACCTTGAAGCATAGTTTCGGTGGGTTGCTGAAACGAAAAGCAGAGTGTACAACTGTGCATCTCAAGATAGAAGAAGAATGCTTTTCCTATACGGGAATTCAGCAATCAGAAGTTATCGCCACTTCTCATCAGTGCAAATAGCAACGACCATATCTTACATTCGCAAAAGATAAAACACCTTAGTTTCAAAGTTCTTCTCTTTTTCTAAGTTTTGGAAACAGACAACGGTAATTACTTTCTTAAGCTTGCTAGCTGCCGTTTATAGCGTTTAATTTCCAGTAACCTAACTAAAACCACACAAATGGAGAGAAACAATTGGTTAATTTACTAACAGTGCAAAAAGTGGAGTAGGCTGCCGATATCGGTCGGAAATCGGAGATCTGAACTGAACCTGAAAAACAAAGCAAATTAGATTCCCAGTCTCTAGGTTCTGTACTTCGACATATCTCCTTATCCATTTGAATTAGTTGTTCGACTCACTGTTGGCAATCTCGAGGACAAAAAAATTTACCTTCTGGTTCACAGTATGACTGTGGTCGCATCCTCTCTTGCTTCAATGATTTTGCCATCTGGATAGCTGCCTGTAAAAGTTCATCTTCCTCCTGATCTGGATGAAGAGGAGTACCGGTAGCAGAAGAAACCTGTACGAACTAAATTGTTATCAACTAAATAGATGATAAGTACATAAAAAATTTGGTTTTGAAATAATGTAAATTTTTTTAAATGTTTGCTAGGCCATCAGCAAAATTATCCCACCTGCTCACTTCACAGTCGTGCCTATGAGATAAAAAATATATCAAAGGGCATGACTAGCATGCTTTAAGAAATATTATAAACAGATGCAGTCGTCAAAATAAAATGATACGACTAACACCTACTTCCCATCTGTCGCGTAAACTTTTCACGTCTGCTGAACGAGTGTCAATTTTAGCACAATCAGATCCCTTTTTCTGAAAAATAATAAATACGAAAAGGCAAAACAGAAGAGTCAGTGAAATAATTAAAACAACAATCAATCGGAAATGGAACTGACCAACTGTGAATGATCATTTTCGAATTTCGAAAGTGCGGCACCGATTTTAGAACCAATCTTCACTTTCAACCTTTCCTCACGGATTTTTCATCGATTCTATAAGGAGTTCATCTACTACAGCGTGAAGTTTCTCTAAAGGAAATTTGGTCCTTTGCCAAGCGATTCATCCCAATACTGAGAAATTTAGAAATTCGACCAAGTATCAATCTCAAAACCCATCAAGGAAGCTTAAGAATGAGCAATGCGAATTAGTTGTTCTACTCGATATAAAAGCAGTCATCAAACTTCGATTTCTTCAGCAACTGAAAGTATTCTATCATACTTTTTTCTTAAAAAAAAGTACCCAGCCAAAACAACAATTTTAAACATTCCTTTCTACATTCTTTGTTGAAAAAAATTCTCTTGAATCTTACTGTTTCGCCATTCGTTTTGTGTGAGTTAACTTATCTTCATCAATTGAAACTGTCGCAATGGCGCTATTTGCAACTGTTGCGATTTCACCAACAATATCATTGCGGTTATTTACGGAAAAAATTCCTAGAAATGCTAGGAGTGTACGCATACTTTTTGTAATTCAAAGAATGTAATGGTTTTCCTCTCATACATTCACGAATCGATAGTTTCCTATAAAATTTTTCGACTATTTTATTTCTACATCTTTTGAAAATTTTGAATTTTAATAAGTGTCATGACTAAAAGATTTTTAGAAATAAGAACGAAATTACCTTTACTTAACTTTGATTTGCTATGATTTTGTTCATTACAACTGTTACCATTCTGCAAAAGTAATAATCCAATTTTTCAAAACAAAACAATAAATGTATGAAATTATAGAATAAGGTGCAAAATCTAAATTTGAACAACTTTTCACCGAGGTAGAAAAAAGGACAAATAAGACTGAAAGCATACGACTCTTGGAGATTTCGGTAGTTCTTCTGGCGTTTTGCGCTGCAATCGAGGGACATTATTATTAAATTAAAAACGAGGGACATCATTAAACTTTTTGCTTTATTAGCTTTTCTGAAGCCTATCTGAATACTGTTATTCTGAAATACTTTTTTAAAGCAAGAAAACTCTAGATTTACCTTAAAAATTTGTGAATTCCATATTCCTCAGTCTCGGAACAGATGTTACCAATAGATTCTGACGGTTTTTCGGCCACATCTTTTTTTGATTGTGCTTTAGCAGGATAAATGTTGGTCAAAGAATCCTAAAAAAGTAATGAAATTCAGATCACACTTTACGAGGACGAAGTGGTAGGATCTAAATTCTTTCTCGCCATTCCTTTATTTAATACTTCTCCAAGAGAAGTTACAGTCTTGAATATGCTGTAGAGATAAATAGAAATATACAATTGAGAGGATAGAAATTTTCCTTCTAGTAGCGGATGCTTTTCATCATAATTTTCATTCACAAATAATGTAATTGGCAATGAAAATCAAAATTAAGTTTATCAGTTTGATTAGCCATCGCATTCCTAAATAAAAAAATAGTAACCAAATAAAAACTCACGCAATTTTCGAGTAAAGGATCAGTCTCGGTTAATTCAGACGCAGGCATCGCAAATCGCAAACGTTTTTCGCTTGTACTGCACAGTAAGTTGCTCGATTTTAGCGAATCTGATTTGTAAAAAATTGCCGTTGTCACAGTCTTTTCCTGCTCATTCGTTTTGTCAAACGATTCATCGGCGTATGTTATTGTCGCATCATCAAGGGTGCACACTGGTTCTCTTTCGTCAATTCGAGGCAAGGAACTTGTGGAAAGCCTGCTGACCGAAGCTGGTGGATAATAGTTGGTAGCGGGTGTAAACAATACTGTTGGAGACATCTAAAAATATCATAAAAACATAAACATTTATTCCTGATTAAGACGTGAAATGTATTACCCTGACCATCATTGATATACTAATATTAACGGAAAGCAAGATATTCTTTCAGCCACACAATACTATAAAAGTTGTAGAAGTTGCTATATGGATACTTAGGAGGCAAAGGAAAAGAGAAACGCTCTAAATCCACTTCTTCCATGCCAATTTCACACATCCACAATGAATCAAACAAAAATCTCGAAAACTCAAAATACTAAAAAGTTGGAATGTTAAAAAGTTAAATTACGTCGCCACTACTCAGACGCGGTGATGGCCCTTTGAGGAACGATTCCTTGGAGCGTATAGGTTTCATATCGTATTCGAAATTTTCGACATCAGCAGCAAGAGCTGCAAATCGAGCACGCAGTTTATCATTACATGATTTATCTGCGATACTGTCATCATGTGGTAAATCGGAACTTTGCTGAAACAGCGTGTACATTTAAATGGGATTACACCAACACTGGAAAGCGAGATGTGAACTACCAGATAGTTTCGCATATTCCCTTAATTTAGGCTTGAATTTCTCTCGCCTTTTCACTCTCATGTTAAAACCCCATTACCTTCAACATTATTAAATTACGTTATATACAACAAACATTTCGGGAATTATCCAACGAAATTCTTTTCATTAGCTCGAGTTCTTCTGTAGGATAAATTGAGTGAATACTCTGCTCCCTGTTTCTGTTCAGTAATGGACGTGATATTATCGACTCCGTAACGCTTTGTGTCAGTGATTTTTCTGAAAACTATTTCCTAAGCAGCGTAAAGTTTCATGGAAATTACACCGAATCAGAAATAAAATTGTGCATGGTGGGATGGCTAATTCAATGTTGAAGAAATGATCGCAAAATAACTTTTTTATTTAAACGGAATTTTATCGAACAGGATAAATCACACCTAGTTTGCAATCTAACAATGCGTTTTCCTTATCAATGAGTAATTCTCGCTCTTTTGTACGCTGCATAATTCTCTGAAATTTGCATAAATAAAGGCGGGGTGGCTAATTTATTGAAGTTCAATTAAATGAATATTCGCTCAACAGTCATAAAATGAAAATGAAGTGCAGAAGCAGCGAACAGTAAAATTTTCCGTTTCCAAGACATTATTTTAGCGTATCTACAACTTCCATACGAGCTCACTTGTTTCAGCAAAAAAATTGGTTCGAATACTTACCTCATTCAACCACAAAAGTGATTGATTTTATTACGATGCAGCCAAATCCTAAGCAAAACATTTAAAATGAACTGTTCTGTGAAAAATAAATGGCAGGAATTGGCAGGAACCACTCAAAATGAAAATGGAATCAAATAATCTCTCAGATAGTGCCATCCGGAAAGAAAAACTTACAGCTAAATCCACGTCTTCTGCTTCCATACTTTACTGGCGATCGATTAATATTCACTATTAAGTATCTTTTATGGCCTGCAGATTTGAAAGTAAATGATGAAAAGGTTTTATGACTGAGGCATCGAGTGAAGAAAAGTTACTACCAAGGAATTTTTCTCATATAGTAGCAAGTAATGATTCATATGGCAATATGATCTTCGATGAGGCTGAGAATCTGATAACGATCGGAAAGACGGAATTCCTTAAATCTAATGTTTCAAAGAATTGTGGATAGCGAAACTACCTTAACCACATACCTATTTTTCATTATCCATAGGTACCGTTAGAGAATAACAGCGGTGGGATTTTGACTTCTACCATTTAAGAATGATAATAGTGGAATTTGACTATTTTGTAGTGAATAAATCTAGGCAAAATTTTCTTTGGTGAATCATACTTAGGATATAAATTCTAAGTTTCCCTACGTTTTACTAAGACAATGTATAGTTTTGTGCACTATGACATATCACGTCTAATTAATCATATTATCTATAACAATTACTATTGTTCACATCTAGTCGGAGTCTCTTACCTGTCATATGCCTTCAAAATGAGATATGAATATAGAGAGTTATTTAGGGGCCAGAATGCAAATACTTCAAATGAAATGTTTCGTATTTTAAACAATCAAAATGAAACATCAGTGTTTGCAAAGAGGAAGTTAGTCAAGCAAGTTTATATCTATTAATTTCCACATTATGCCTCGCTTTTATCACTGTTTAACTTTTATCCAAGAGTGATGCTGAGATTATTATTCCATGTCAACTACAACAAATTTTGCCAAGGACCAATAACAGCCATTAGGCCATAAGAATGCGGTAGGAAGAGACAGAATATTTCTCACTTAAGGAGACCAAACGGGCAATCCGAAAAACAAGGCAGGCCTGCAAGAAGCTCACTGATTCCGAAGTGTCACTGTGTGCAGCAGGAGGCTTTTAGTTTTACATAAAGAAAATACGAAATTTAACAAATCACACTTTTAAAAAACTCCAGAAATACAATTAGACATTTTACAAACTTCAAAAGTACAATTAACGAAGGAAGCCGGCGGCCCAAAAACAACAAGCACCATCCTCATAATATGCATCCTTCATCGATTGGTACAACAGTTCCACCATGTCCCGCCCATTTCAAATTCGAAATATATCGCTCTTTGAGCTCGGTATGCAATGCTTCCAGCCCATGATTACATGATTGCATACTGGAGGGAGCAAATTGATAGTACGAGTTGGAGGCCAATGAATGTTGATGAATTAGTTTATATGAGTTGACCCAACCCTGCTATCATAGCTCTTTTCATAACCCAGCCTTCCTATCTTCCATCATTTTCAGTTGTTCGGAGTGAAGAAGGTGAGAGAGCTGGAAAGAGGAATATCATTATAGCTTATTCGTTTAGATTAACTTGAATTTCCACTCGATCGTTTTCTTTAGACTCCTGTAAATATCGAGCACTTTTGCAACTTCATGTCACAACTTTATACTACAATTTCGTTGAGTACCATTGAGAAGAGAAATGACGGACCGCATGAAATTCAGCTTCGTTAGTGGCAGTGTCGAGCCAGCAGTACTTATTATCCTGCGTTCATTTCGTGGTGCAAGAGTTGGGTTTTCAATAAGCGGTTGTCGTCATTAAGGTGAATAAGTCTCAGTCTTTCCATATGAGATTATAGAGTATAAGAACTCTTTAATGAGTATTAAAGGATTGGATAGGACTCATTTTGGGGATATTTTTTGGACAAAGTCACGCGAGGTTCATTCTCCTGAATGCGGTGATTGCAGTCGATCATCTATCATTTACTGTAATGTAGTGAAATATGGTGGTCAAGTAAGACAGTCGGAGAAATTCCTACCTAATTTCACGTGATTTCACTGATTTTAATAAAAAATGCGTGATAGGTGGCGTTATTCTCATTTGAACATCGAATAATTCAGTAATGCAAAGCGGAAGTGGAAACGGTGCAAGTTCTGATTTGTTCAGTGGTTATGAGCAGCATCCGCCACCTCCAGGTTCACGTCTGGCGCAGTATTTGCATGGAAACAGCACCCAGCAAGCACCTCGACCTTCTAATTGGGCTAACCGTAAGATTTTCTTCAAAATTTCGAATTTACAGATACTTAGCGAAGTACCAAGAAAAGGCTCGTCAAATGCCATTGATTAAATGGATCTTGATGTACTAAGGGAAGGATCAGTGGGATGCCTCTTTCATCCAAACCAATTCAAGGAAAAATACCAAGTTGTAAGAGTAAACAAAGCAATTGCTGAATCAAAACAAAAACCAAAGCAACTCCCTTTTTGTCAAGTATTAAAGGAAAGCTATTCCGTGTAGCAGTACTTTTGTGATAGATCACCATAAATTTTTTGTAGGGATGCCACCAAATCAGGCGACCATGGCGGGTCCTTATACCTTCAGCAATCATCCTACTTCGCATTCTAGCAATGTTGGTTATGTCTTTAATCATTTCTTTTGATATCGTCCATTTTTCGCATGTAGCAGTATCACAAGTACGGTGTAGAATCACGAAATCTGTTTTGGAGAGTTTGGGAAAAATATTTCGTACAAATTGACATAGTGCTGAACGATTATTTTCTGAGTTATAAGTAAAAGTTTCTGAGTTGTAAGTATTTTATGACAATATTACCAAAGGAATGAATATAAATACATTCGTGGTTAAATTGCTAAGAAATAATGAAGGGTGTAATTTGTGGATCAAATCTTATCATGCAAAATCGTCATGATATTACTGAGTTTTTCTGATTACGAATATATTGATTTTATGAAGGTATGGTGATATCTTGCTTACTGAATTTATTTTCTAGAAGTAATTTTGCAGCTGCCGCACTTTACATCATCTTTTGCTGCAATGGGGTTGAGTGATGAAAAAGAAAATCCATCATTATCGTCTCTGTCTTACGGTTTTCCAACATCCTCGCAACGATCGCTTAACTACTGTAAGTGCTGCTGATGTCATTTGCTTTAGCCTCTGCTGAAGAACTTTCATTACAACTGATCATGATGCATGGCCTTTGTTCAGCAGTCTGCTATTTTGTGCGAAATAACTTATTCGGCTAGTCACTCATTTTGCCTATGTTCATAATATGACTGCATATCTACAATTGAAGTATTCGGAAATATATTGGAATATGTGGTGGACATTTATTTGTAACATTCATGATTATATTATTATCAGGCTGCATATCACTTCCTTTATTTAATGTTCATGTTGACTATTTCGACTATTTCTTATCCCTATGTATGTATATATATATATATATATTTTTCTTTTTTTGAGCTAATGTAACACAAGCTTTGACTGTCTCTCCGATAATGCACGATCCAATGAGACCAAGCAGTCACATAAGTCAAGAAAATTGTGGTTCAACTACTGCAAACTATATGGTTCGTTTCTTTCTGAAAGGAATTGCGACTGGTTGTTAAAAAAGAATGAAAAAGACATTAGAACTCTTATTACAACAATTTCATTTTCCAGCAAGAAAATTTCGGTGGGACAACCTATTTCTTCACACCAACTACAACAAATTCCACTATTGCTGATGGGCAGTCATCTGTTCCACAGAAAGACGATCGTGTATATGTGGTAAATTTATTTACTCAGTGCTAGATTATTCAGTCATGGTGATATAATTTAACAGATGTGTTCCAGATATATCCTTGTGGTAATAAGACTTAGTAAGATTTGTAACGAAATTTCATTAGGCCAAACTACAAGAAAAAAGGGAATGCAATATTTAACTATACAAAACAAAAATAAATTGTGAACGTCAAACATCTTTATTTTAATCCCTTATATTTTTCTGTCGTCATGTGATTTCGTTGCACTAAAGATGTGCTGCTTTTATAATAGCTGCCCATTCTTTTTCTACTTTGCTTTGTCTGGAATTCAAGAATTAAAGGAATTACCGTTGTTGTTTGGTATGTATATATAATTTCTCTTCTTATTCTAATGGTTTTTTCAGACAACAAATGGTAATTTTGTGTATCATGGTCCATTACCACATATTGGCAAGTATAAACCACCACGAGGACTTTCATATTTCACACCACCTGAACTAAAAATGGTACTAAATTTGTAGCAATATTGTATATATTTTCGTTCTCATTCAGTTCTATTTAAAGATGACTTGAATTGCTTTTTACTTTTTTTCTTGATGAATGAACATTCGGAATGGTTGAATAAAACATGGCAACCAATTATTGGCTTTTTCCAATTTTACTTATGTACCATATATCCTATGTTAATATATACGCATATCTTTGAAAATTTCAGGAGCTGTTGCAACGACAACTTGCTATACAGTGTCGCGCAGAACCATTACTTTATCCTGATATCCCACAAAATGTCGAGTATTTCCAGAATCTGGTTCCACTTGAAAATGTCAAATTTGTGGGTGGTCATATGGAACGGGGAATCATCGGGTCACACATCACAACAGTCTATAAAGCAATCAATGGACGCGACGGGATGCCTTATTGTTTAAGGCGAATTCATAGTAAGCATAATGATCTTATAAAAAAATTATGGTAGTGGGAGACCTTGTGTAATTCTTTAAGTTTTATAAAGCATTACACAAATTATTGGGCAGTTAAGTTTTCAAACATGTCGACCCTACTTAATAAATTAATTGAGAAATGAATATACCAATAGACGTTACGACAATCCAAGCAGCGGTTAACAGCAGATTTTCCAAGTTCGTGGAAGACAATAGTCTTAAAACGTTATACAGTTTTATTTGTGGGTATGACTGGTGCTTGAAAAGTTGAATCATCATTTTAAACTTATTTATAAATTGTTTTTTATTGGCCGTTCCTCTGAGTGCTATTTCTTCTTTTAGAGAGATAAAAAAGCATACCGTTCTTGAATTCATGCCACATAGAAATGCTCAGTTTAAGTTGTAACCGTTGTTCATTACTCGATAAATAACAGTGTTGGCATCATTGAAGATGGTTTTGTATTTTAAAACTTTGCTTTTCATGTTTCTCTTTTCTAATACCATTTATACTGCTTTCTGCAGATTTTCGAGTGAATGCAATGAAACAGCTATCATTAGCTGATAACTGGAAAAAATTAATGCATGTAAACGTTGTGCAACTAAGAGATGTTATACAGACTCGTCAGTTTGGCGATCACTGTAAGTTCTTTTTTTTCTGTGTTTATACGAAAGATAAGAAGTAATAAAATGTTTGCTTCCATCTCTCCTGGAACTTAACCAATCTAAGATAATTTTTTTCTCTAGAAGATATTCAAACACTGTTTACTACCACACTGCTGAAGTTTATCGATAAACTTGCAATGGATATTTCAAAACTTTATTATTTCTGCATGTTTTATCTGTAAATTTTGTTTGATATTATAAAGTAAGAGTGGAAAGGACTGTGTAGACGAAAAAAAAATACAAAAAAAAACAAAAAAACAATTTCAGCGCTGCTTTTTGCCTATGATTATCACCCGCTCTCGGAAACGTTGAAAAATCGGCATCTAAATCGACTCAATGGTATGTGGGCTGCTTCATATTTATAAAATACTTCATGTATTTGGGAGAGCACTTATGTTGTGGTTCATCTCAAATGTAGTATTAATAAAAAATGACAGCTTTTCTTTGAGTATTTGAGCTCTATCAAAAGAACTAAGATTTCCCAACTGTTTGCTAGATTAGGAAGGAAAGCCTTTAAAACAAAGGACCTTAAGTAAAACTGGTACAGTAGTTGATTGTTTATGAAATTATTGTTTAAGGTTTTAAAAGCTCAAGATTTACTAATAATTGGTTCCCATAACAAATTTGGTTTGATAAACAAAAATAGTTTACAATGGGATCGATTTGATGATTATCTGGCAGAAATTTTCTCTGATAAACTCAGTTAAAACGATAAACATACAGAGTATATCCATTACTTCAACACACTGGTGAATTCATGTCTTATACAGGTTCTTCAAAATTAGGACCAATTGCAAATCTCCCTGGAAGCGGTCCGGTGGTGCAAGAATCTTTGATGTGGTCCTATATTGTGCAACTTTCATCAGCCCTTAGAGCTATACACTCCGCTGGTATGGCTGCACGAACTGTTGACCCATCCAAAATCATTGTTTTCGATAAAACCAAGCAAGTATTTTCATGGGTTTTTAACTTCAAATATATTTCAGTAATTTCAGTAATTGTTGGTTAAGGATAAGATTTAACGCCATGCGTATTTGCATATTTTGTTTTACATTATAATGATATTCGATGGAGAAGCGGCAGTATTATCTTGAATTTAGAACAGTATGTTTGAGAATAAAAAGTATATGAGATCATAAAGGAATTCTTATGATAAAGCTATGAATTGCATATTTTATTAGGTTGCTGTTGATTCATTTCCCTTGTGGTATTTAAAATTTTAAAAATAAGAAAATCTTAACATAATAAATGTTTCAAAGTCCTGCATCTAAAAATTAATAGCTATAAATTACTATAATTGGCAAACAAAGATAACAAATGTGAAGCTGAAATATTACTAAAATGTAGCAGTTCTTTTTCGAATTTATAATTTGTTCATCAGTCAACTTCACTGCATTGTTTTCAGAGTGATGTTGAGCAGCTGCGGCATTCTAGATGTCATCAATCCTGGGAGTGACCATACAATACAATTATACCAGGTGGGCTGGTTTAACGACTATTGATGATTCAAAGCTACTAATGACTGTAACTGTAATTGTGGAAGAAATATTCATTATCGATTGATCTTTTTGATCAATTTTTTAGAATGATGGAAGTAAGCAGTGATAGAAGTGACTGATGGGAACTGTTTTTTTCAGCAAGATGATCTGAATGGTCTTGGTCGTGTGCTGATTGCATTAGCAATGGGTTCTCTGCATGCTACACGTCGTGAAAATATCAGCAATAGCATGAGTATTATCAATCAGCAGTGTACCACCGACTTAAAGAATATTATTACGTATGCTACTATGCTGGACATCGACGTTTTCTCTTATTCTTCCATTCTGTTTAATTGAAGTAATTTGAAACTGAAAAGAACCTGTAGACATTTCATGGATTTTTAAGGCTTGATTATCGATAATGTAGTCGCCTTATAAATAAACTACCATGTCTGAGCCGTTGCAACCGTGCTTTCAGACTTTTGTTGCAAGCTTCAACTCAGCGCCCACATTCTATCAATGAAGTGATGCCAATGATTGGTGCTCGTTTCTATGCACAGCTTGAAACAACTCAAATGAAGAATGACCTTCTGGAAAACGAATTATCGAAAGAATTGGAAAATGGACGTTTGTTTCGACTGTTATGCAAATTAAATACTATAACTGAACGAGCAGAGTAAGTTTTTTCTGTCCTGAAGGATTTTTCCTAATTTCTTGAGCAAAATATCCCGTCATTTCATGAGTCTCAATTTGAAGCTTTTGTTTTAAGCAATTGACAAATCTTAAAGTCTAGATTGAAACGATAAAGTAATAGGAAATCTTCCGTATATTTATGCTACGGCGTTACTCGGAGCGATAGATATCGAAATCTTGTCAAATTAATTAACAAGAATTCTTTATTCACAACTGGTGTTTCTAAAAAATTTGAATTCAGGTTTCAAATGGATATGTCATGGAGCGAAACGGGTGACCGGTATTTGTTGAAGCTATTCCGAGATTATTTGTTTCATCAAATAACTGAAACTGGTAAACCGTGGATCGATATGGCACATATTGTCACTTCCCTGAATAAGGTTATTCCCAAATTTCAGGTTGATTAGATATTGGTTTTAGTGGTGATAGGAGTACTGGTGGAATTCAGAGATTTTATAATTCAACAATTTTACTGAGCTAATGATTCACTTCCGTTTTTTGTATAGTATTCCTTTTCAGTTTTTTTTCTTTTCTATCATGTTATGCAGTGAATGTTTTTCACCGTCTTTTAATTATTGTCAGGTCTGTTATTTCGGGTCAGCATTTCAGGTCAGCTATTATTATTTGAGAAAAGGCGTATTCTTAATAAGACTTAATTATTACTCATTAACTTAGTTTGTTTTTTCCTGATTTTCTAGCTCTTTTTGAGGATTTGTCACTCGTTTTCGTCACTTGTTTAATTTTTGATATCTTGATTTCAGCTATTTTTAGTTATTCAAACTGGCAAGATTTCTGAAAACATTTTTTTTCAGCTAGACGCTGGTGTTAACGAGAAAATTCAGTTAGTTTCACGTGATGGTGAAAATGTGCTTGTGGTATCGTACACAGATTTACGACGATGTCTGGAAAATGCTTTCAGTGAGCTGCAAAATCGGCCACCATCAATACCGAATCCACTATTGCCAGTAGTTGGTCATCCCTAACTCTTGTTTAAAGAGCTTATTGTTATTTGTTATCATACTAACAGGTGAGTTGAAGTTTTACTATGAATTTAACATTTCTGCGCGGAATTTCTATAATTTTGATGGTCATATAATGTGGAAAGATATATCAGGATTGTTACTTCATTGGTACACTTTCTGGTATTATGAAAATTATGTCATAAGCTGAAAACACTCCTTTTTCTTTGCAAATTATTTTTATTCGCTCCTTGCACCACCATTTGCAAAGTGTATTCTTGTAGTTATTTCAATGGTACATTTATTCCTGTGGGTTTTTTTACTAAATAAAATTTGTGGACGTTTTTTCGGAAAATTTTGTTTTATTGTTGTTCTTACTTCATTTTACCGATTCAAATTGCTTTTTCATATGAAAATTATCCTTATATTTAATGAAACTTGCCACATTATTTATGGGTTTTGTATACTTTAATATTTTGTGTTTAAATTTATTTGATTTTTCAAGTTTTTTTACTTAACATATTTTACATGATCATGCGTAATATGTCTCATGTTGTCATCAGTGTTTGGTTACTTTGTTTTGTCACTTTCCACTATTCTTTTTAAAATTGTTTCCACTATTCTTTCAGAAAAAGTCATTGTGCGTCAATATTTGTATTTCTCGACTCTCTTGCGCCTCTCTATTTCTGCTCAGAAGTCGTTTTGCTGCATTTTAATTTGGTAAATTTGGTCGTTTCTTTGTTGCTTCTCTCTAAAACTTTGTTTTATCGACAGTGCAGTGCAGTGTTTCCTACTTAAGCTTTTTTTGCAGAACATTGCGATACATTTTACGGTAAATAGAAACATTTTACAATAAATAGGAATCTTACGACACTTTCCTTTCACTTTCTGTTCCTTTTAAGGTGATTGTTACAGCACTGAATTTTCTGAGGATAGAGGTAAACAAATGAAGGCGATATGTCAAAACCATATATACTTCCTACTATTCAGCTGCATTGAAATTCGAGCAGACTTTGTGAATAAATTGTTTGTGTTGCAATTTGGTTCTGAATTGAGTAGTCTAATTGTCTTCCCATTTATTTTTGTTGTCTTTTTTACTTTAGTGTTCCATCTTACTTTTTGTTCATTTTTTAGGTGTACGTATTTTTCAATTTACATCCTAATTAAAACTAAATATTTCGGATTTTACTTTTAAGTCTATAATACGGTTCTGCTGATAAGAAGAGGTTGGTTGAAGCAGTGGGTAATTGTATAAGTTTAATTGGAAATTTTGTTGCAGTATATGAATTATGAAATGGTTATCCTTTTTTTTTTTCTTTTTCTTTTTAGATCCTTTGAAGGTTTAGTTTCCTTACATTGATGAAAAGAACTCCATGTTTTTGGTTTCGTTTGGTTTTCTGGAACTTGTATTGTTAGATTTTTTATGATGGTAAGCTATTGATTCGGAAGACATTTGCATTGAATATTAAATGATATATTTCAAGGAGTAAAAAAATGTCTGAAGATAAAATGATTTATGCTTATTATTATGCCGAATGGTATGAGCGAAAAAAGTGATGATGGAGAGTTAAAAATTTTTTGTAAAAGATCTTTTTCTAGTTAATTGGTATTAAAATTTAGTCTTTACCACTCGTGTACTATAGCAATGGCGCAGTGCTCATTCATTCTGCTAATCAAATGCTATTTTTTTTTTTTTTTTTGCAAGGTGATACGTTTCATTGTGTTTGACTCAACATTCTGTTTGTTTTGGTTTAAATATTTCTTTTCTGTTTGTGGATGATGTTTTATATCGTTTTATTGTGCTTTATGTATTTGTATACAATGACTTTGAATATGACGTCTTTGGGTGTGTGTTAGCCATTAGTCATCCTCACACGAAGTTTTAGATTTATTGTTTAGATTTCCAAAATAAATAATGCCCTTTTTGCAGAGCATGGATTCTGGGATTTCGCTACTTTACAATTGTTTTTTCGTAATCGCTAATATTGGGATTTGTTTTCTTGTAAGCTTGTGGTACTTTGAGATATACCTAACTGCAAAAATAGAAATGTGGCTTCAAATTCTAAATGCTCCAGCGGGTGCTTTCTGGCGACTTTGGAATGTTTTGTAACATTTATCTGCATGTTATTTTCGCAAATGGTTTGTGGGTTTCTTACGAATTTAAGTTTCCAGAGATTTCAGAATTTCAAAAGATGTTGCAATTCCCAAAGAGTTTATCTGTAAACAGTAAATGCACAAGCTGTAGTTTTCAGAATCATCGTTTGGACAGTAGCTCATTTTATTTGATTATATGTTATTTAGCATTTTTGAAGGGTTTCTTCCGAGGATTGTTGTTTGGGCATAAAAGCAGAAGATCTTTAGTGTTCTCCGTAATCTTTGTTCAAATACGTACTAAGTGAAGCTGGGTGAGATCTGCGGACTGTCAGGGTGGAAAGGCCATAGAAAACACCTGTTTGCAGGGCATAGATTTCCGACAGACTATAAACATGGAAAGTATTTGTAATGCTCGTACACATATCTCCCTTGAAATTAAAAGAGTCTTATTTTTCTGTGATCCAGGGGGTCCTATATGCAATGCCAAGTTAGATATTTCCTTTTGTTCAGATATTTTTGTTCAGCTTTTCAAATTTGCAGTGCTGCCAGTTCTCGAAAAATACTGTTTACATAAACAGGTGCGACATGTATTTGTGTCAGTTAGCCCCCTTTGCGCCACTTTTTCGGTTTCCTTTGTGAGCATGTCGTTTATTTTCCGAAATTCTGGATTTTTCCACTTGTCTTAAGAAATATATATATCTTTTGTGCTTGCTGGAGATATTATTATTTGGTGTTTTATGCTTTGTTTTAGTTTTTTTTTTGTCTGTTTTCTAAATTTTCTCGATTTGTATGCAGTTTTTATTAGTGTATAAAAATGAAATTAAAATTTTCGAGAAAAATAAGCTTCATTGCTCTAATGCATGTGTGACAAATCACTATTACTGCATTATTCATTCAAACCTTTCGATTTATACCGTTTTTATTTTTTTAACTTGGCGAGGACAATGCAGTAAACCGTTCTCCGCACTCGGGGTCTTTTTGATATAAAGGGATGCATTGGTTGTATTCTGGGCAAGTCTAAATTGCACCGGGTGTAGGTAACTTCAAGCGCTGAGCACTAATGCCTGCAGAAAGTGATTCTAGAACAAGTCAACAGGCAAGGGGTAACTTACCAGCACCATGTTTATGTCGGTCGTCGTCTATGCAACTCTTATCCTAATGTGTCAAGTTGATCTATACTATCAATTTTATCGATGGTTCGTTGCTGAGTTGGAGGCTCTGCGATCGTATTGGTGTTAGTAGCTCGTCCGGCGGTGGACAGAAGGAAAGAAATTAGTAGTTTGATTTGTATTGCAAATTGATTCATCACCTTTGTAATGTATTTCCAACTCAGCCCTACAAATATAGCCTTTTGCTCGTCGCATTAGTACACGTCATCTTGACAACAGTAAGCTAATAAGAAAGCACGCGTGGTAATTGGAGGTTTTTCAAGAAGTTGATGATGACAATGCTCAAAGAGTGGATTTTATGGTCACATCTGATCGCATGGTCTAAATCATTTTTGTTTTGAATTTCAATATGAACAGATCTTATGTAAATGATCTGTTCAGTTCTTTCTAACTACCCACGTCATTTACTTTGCACTTTCGGAGTCTTTTGCTTCTGGTATTTTTGGTTTGTTTCGACATCCCGTTGCTTCGTAAGGTATTCTTAAAATGCTTAAAGTCGCTGAATTGTTTATTTTTTCCCAGTTTTCTTATAACATTACGCTGAAAGTCAGGCGAAATATGTGGCAGCATTGGTGGTTATGTTTTATGCTCGCTGGATTGTTGCCAACAGCATGCGTCGTGCATAGTGAAAATGGTAACAATGACAATCATCTTGATGAAAAGCATATACTCGATGAGGAAGAAAAAAATCCAAGACTTGTAAGTTTTCCTTGTTATTCCCTGAATGTTTATTTGTTTAATTTTTGTTAGATTAGATGGTATTTAAATTCTGGTCACTCATTTGGTGACCTAGGCTTTCGGTAAGTCAGAGTGAGAAATGGAAATCATTAATTAAATCAAGTATTGATAAATTAATCTCTAAGGTGTTTCTTTTGTCCCTTATACTCACTTGCTATCTTGATACTACTTTTTTTAATTTTGTTTTCGTTACCTTCACTGATTTTCCTGAGTATGAAGTGATGTATGACACTTCAGGTTTTGTGGTTTTCTTCTTCAGTGAACCTGTATTAGTGGTGTAGAATGATAAGTATATACTAGTTTTAAACTTGCAGAGATTTATTTTAGGAATACATACCACCTCTATTTCAAACCCCAACGGTTTCCGGCTCACCTCTACTGGTAGATTGGTTCTCAAATCGTAATGTAATTGGTAAGAAATGGATCATATCAAAGGGCAAAAAGGACAATGTAGAAGATTCGATAGCCAAATTCAATGGTATTGTTTTTACATAAGGATTCTAGCATTGCTTTTATTTTTTATTTAGAAAGCAAAAGTTAACAATGTTCTGAACAGTCCAAGTAGTTGTGATAAAGCAAAAATGCGCTTCAAATGCGCCGATTTTGACATTGGTAGATTCAACTGATATATAAGGTATTTGATAATATGTAATTTACGTATAAATTTGCATATTTTTAATGTCACTTATAATGAGCAATCTTAATTACTTAGTTTTGTAAGTTAGTGAAGGGAAAGTAAACAAATACAAATGAATACCGTTTCAGGTCAATGGGAAATAGGCGCTCCCTCAACAGTTGTGATTGACAGTGATTTCGGATTGATTGTGAAAACCAAAGCACGACATCATGCAATTGCTGCAAAATTCAATCGTCCATTTAAATTTGATGGCAAACCTTTAGTTGTACAGTTAGTTTTCATGTAAAAAATACATAAGAGAATAGGTGGTTGGAACATTCGCTGACGTCTTCCTCCTTATAGGTATTTCCTAATTGTAGAATTGTTAAAAGGTCATTGTTATGGAACCATTTCGAATCGGTAAAATATTGAGTTGGATAAACAGATGAAAGCAAGGCCAACATGCTATGACGTATAGGATTTTCGAAAGGTTTTAGGAGAAAAATCGTTCTTATAAAATCGCAAACGTCTGCGCCATTAGGTAGAAAGAAAAATAAAGTGCCGTTTTTATCAATAATGAGTCTATCTTATGTGCAAAACAGCACTTTTTTTATTCAAAACATATCTCGCAATAACCAAAGATGGTCGTTTATGATTTAAATTTTACTATATTGTATATGGAGGGTTGCTTGAGAATTTTATTCAACAACAAGAAAGACATTTTAGCTACTCAACAATACAAATTCTTTCACATTAGTTTATTGATTTATTGTCTCAACGAAGTATATTGCTTATCTCGCTGAATTAACAGTATGTGAATGCACTTCGTTTTCAGGTACGAAGTAAAATATGAGGAGGGACAGGAGTGTGGTGGTGGCTATGTGAAATTATTAACAGAGGGTATAGAAGTGCTAGAAGAATTTACAGATAAAACACCATATACAATAATGTTTGGACCTGATAAATGTGGTGCCAAATCCAGTATCTTATTCATTGTGCGCTTCAGAAATCCTATAAATGGCACTATCTCCGTTAGTTCAAATATGTTTTGTCATCAGTTATGGTTCCTAAGCAAAAATATTGGAGCATAACAAACCTGGGTTGCAGAACAGGGTCGCTAAATCGTCATAGCTGGATTTAGTGCATTAAGTTTCTGAAGAATAGCTGGATTGCATCACAGATGCATACAGGCATTCTGAAAAAATTTCATAATATTTGCTATGGAACTGTATAATTCAATATATTCATGGATTAAATTAGAAATAGAACCATCCGGCTTCAAATTTTAATTTCCCTAGTATATCTTCTCCTGCTTTGGCCTCCTGACCAATATGACCACGAATTTCGAGATTGGCTTTCAGAGAAAGATATAAATACTAGGAACACGCACTTTCTAAGGATATTTTTCTGAGCGTATTTTTTAGGAGCACCATGCGAAACAGCCATCCAAATCAGTTTCAACGTATTTTGACGATCACAAAACCCATTTGTACACTCTGATTGTTCGTCCAGATGAAACGTTTACTGTGTTGGTTGATGAAAGCAAAATTATGTTTGGTAGCTTGATTACTGTGAGTTTTTCTGTTTTTATATATTTCAAACTTCTGACTTTTTTGAAACGATATCTTGCAATCTAAAAATCTTCTTTGGAATCATTTATAAATGATTTTTTTTTTTGTAAAAACAAGAGCTTAAAAGTTCGAGAAATTGACATTTTTTTAATATTTTCTATGTCATTTTTATATTCCCAGGATCTCGAGCCGTCGATTACCCCTCCAGCTGTAATTGATGATCCTACAGACAAGAAACCTGAAACTTGGGATGAACGCGAAAAAATCGATGATCCAGATGCTAAAAAACCTGACGACTGGTGAATTTTTTACGGAGTGCTAGAACTATGTTTGGAAGGAGTAAAAGGAAAGTGGAATTTTGTTAGGGATAAATGAGAAATATTCAGCTGTTTTCGACAGATTTACGATTGTGAAGTTAATATGAGATCAAATCATAATAAATCTGGAAATTATCTTACCTCACTGGGCTCCATGCAACCCGTTTTTCACAATACTTTTGAAACAGCAATGCCACACAATTCTGACACTATCATAGTTAACTATCATAGCTGAGTTTCGATAGAGGCTGAAAGATTTACAGATTTAAAGGTTCTTTTTAATTATTGTTCTTCATTTCGCTGCCAATGTTAGATTCATTCTACCACATTTCTATTGTTTAAGGGATGAAAATGCTCCTCGGAAAATTGAAGATGCAAATGCTGTAATGCCTGATGACTGGCTTGAAGAGGAGGAGGCGTTAATTCCAGATCCGGAGGCAAAGAAGCCATCCGACTGGGATGATAGCATGGATGGTGAATGGGAAGCGCCGAGAGTTGATAACCCGAAATGTAAAGATCGGAGTGGTTGCGGTAAATGGACAAAACCACTGATCGATAACCCAAATTACAAAGTAAGTTTTGAATTTCAGAAGTGGTTTCCCACTTGATAGAACTTAGTGTCGAGTGTCAGCTCTTGTTTTGTTAAAAGACTTTTCAGCTTTTGAATTCAATTTTCGGAATCATATATTCTGGTCTTAGAAATAAAGTGATAAATGTATTGCATAAATTTATTTGATCAATATCACCTGAGTGGATTTATATCAGTTGAAATCAGAGTATGATTACGAAATGTGAAATGAAGTAATACTGAAAATATAATGAAATGATATAGGTCGTATTTTGCCTGAGGTTTTCATATTGATGAAATAGCGATATCGAAAACTTTGTTCAGCTTGAAATTAAAAAGGAAATCATTTCATATCTCTAGGGGAAATGGAAACCGCCGCGTATTGCAAATCCTAGTTATAAAGGGAAGTGGAAGCCAAAGCAAATCGAGAATCCGAATTATTTCGAACCTCATCCATACTCTCAATTACAACCTGTCACAGCGTTTGGGATTGAACTTTGGACAATGAGTGCAAACATAATCTTTGATAACATTTATGTTGGAGATGATGAAAATGCTGCTTCCAGTTTTGCCAAGCAAACCTTCAAAGTCAAACTTGCTCAGGTATTTCAACCTCTTAGAATCTTTATGGAAGAAATTGAAGTATTGCTTCTGTAAAAGCTATCCTTTCCTGAATTCAGGTTTTTTTTAGCTCTTGATTACATATTATTTATCTTACAGGAGGCTGCTTACGAAAGCGCATCCTCTCCTGGTCAAGGAATATTTAGTAAAATTTTGTCAGCGACCGAGGAACGGCCGTGGTTGTGGGTTATTTATGTGCTATCCATTCTTATACCAGTGATCATAATAGCCGTTATTTGCTTTGGACGCAAAACTCGCTCAGTTACGCTGGATTATAAAAAAACTGATGAAGTAAGTCACCTAGTAGGTTCGTCAATTGTTAAAGGTTACTCAAGTACTTATTTCAAATTATATCGGGAAAAATTCATTCTCCAGTCTCAGGTAGGATTATGTTTCGTTTTTGTTTTGTATTTGTTTTTTTTTTTTGTTGTTGAAGTCGCATCCTGACGATGAAGTACCGGACCTTGTCGGAGACGATGATGAATCTGTGGAGCGCAGTTCGCAGGAACCTGAAGCACATAATAATGCAAAAGAAAAGAAACGGACCCCTTCTCGATCACCAGATCGTTCACATATGGAAAAGGTATGCATAATTGATTACTTGATTGGAAGAATGAATTATTGAGGCGTATTTTATTATTTTTTGGCGGATTTAAATTACTGTCTAACGTAAAATCTTGTAACTTGTAGTACCAAATGTTTTGCATTTCTGCTTATAGTGTTTTATACCACGGAAGAATTCGTGCATATGCAGATGGTCTAGTTTCAGCATGGGTAATAGAGGTTGGATCGGCATAAGCTAAAATCTGTATTAGGGCAATTAAAAATTTTAATAGTTAAGGATGAATTAATCATTGCAGGAAGCGTCATCGAGTGAAGAAATCAGAAATGAAGATTACAGCTCTTCGAAAGTGAGGCGTGTGCGTCAAAGGAAACAGGATTAGAAAAGGCAGATATCATTAGCTCTGTTCCAAATTTACATTCATCTGTAAGCAATCAAAAAGTGGAAGTATTAACACCACCTTTCTTATTTGTAGTGTTTATCTTTTTGTTAGCTATTCCAAAACTAATTTTTTCCAAAGTCACTTTTCAAAATTTACGATATCTACCTACAATTCCTTTTCCAGAACTTCCGGTATCATTGATCGTTTGTTTTTCAGAACTGGTTTTTATAGTTTAATTTATTTAGACATAATTATTCTTTACTCGTAAGAAAGGAATTTAGAGCTCCGGTAGTTTTTTTGGGGGGAACTTATAAACTCATCGATCATTGGAACAGCAGTTTTTAGATCCTGTCGTTTGAATTGACACATGTATTGAATCTAATACCCATTGTCAGGTTTAGATTTTCTACTGTGTGGTTTCTTCATGTTCTCTGTCAGCTTTGGGTGATCCTAGCATTTTTGCCTCTGTCGTTATTCCGGTTATGGTGTTTTGATTTATTCTTTGTTTGCTCTACAGCTTACTTTATTGCCAATTAATTGATTGTTAAAAATATAGAGATGAAGAAACCTAGAATTACCCACCTTCCTGAATACTTCTCCGAACCTTCTTTCGTGTTCGGATTCCCAGGCAAATTTGGATACACTTGTTGCATTGGCATTTTCTGATTGAGTTCGAATTTTCGGGATTTTAATGTTTAGATCGTCTTTAAGATTTCATATTTAAGCAAAAAATGTATTTGGCATAAGGTCCTTGTTACATTTATACGGCTGTTACCTCTTAATTTTTCTCTGGATGAACCTGATGTAGTTGTTGCGACACTATACAAATCCTTATACTATGCGGCTTCCCAATGATTTTTGTGGTGGCTTTGACTTTGCCAGAAGCTTGCGTCCTTCTGATTCACTTCTTTTTATGGACTACCGTCAACAGTAGAAATTACTTCCCATATCATTTAGACGTCTTTCCAGACGATCTGAAGTCTGTCTCTTAGGTGTTTTCCGAATTTTTTCATTTTAATCAACATTTAGTCTTCATCTGGTCGATGTTTTTTCGAAACGACATTGCCATTGCCATCATCGTGAATAGAAAACTACTCGCTTTTTGCCTGTAGTTTAATAGAAATCAAGAAATTTTCTGGTTTTTTAGCTTATAATTTACGAACCAATAACAGCCATACTTTTGATCACACTGTTCTTTTCGGTTCCAATTGTAATTGGCGTTACTTCAATAAATTTTTGCCTACAAAAAGAAACATAACTTTGTACCGTAACTAAGTGGTTCAATTTCGGCTTAATTCAAGTTCATTTTGACTTACGTGTTTGCGGATTATTCTGCTTGGAATATCTATTCAGTTAAAGAAACGAGCTCGGATATTCGACAAATGCCAGATGACTTTATTTTACCACTTCTCTCAGTATTATATTATGACCAAACACAACTACCCAACCTGTTTTCTTTTACAACATTTCTCCGTTCTTGATAACATTCTAAACCGCACAAGCTAAAAATATTCCAGATACTAATAAAACTGCATTGAACAGCTCCTATTGTTCAAAAATGCCAGGAACTATTTGGAATATAATAACTGGATTTCAGGTCCAAATTTATATAATTCAAAAAAGCAAACGAAGGGAACAATTCGTCAAAATTTCGGTTGACTATATTAGTTAGCGAAATATAAATTAAATAGGCAGATTTCGAGTGAATTTGGAAGATATGTCTAACTGTTGTATTATTTTCCTTTGGAAAATAGCACAGATGCAAAATGTGTTTGGCTCAGAATATATTTACTTTGAGGAAAAGATCATATCATATAATGCTGTTTTGTTGATTCATACTGAATACGGTGTTCAGCAATCGAATGCTTTTTTGATATCGTCGGTCTCGAATTCGGGAGTACTCGTTCCAGCTGGAAAATTGATTCTGTTTCATATTTAAACTCCAAAAGACCTTTCAATTTGAATGTTATTGCCCGTTCTTTCAGAGCAGTTAAATATGTAAATTAACACAAAAAAGAAATTCATAAATTTCCTAAAACTGCGGGAAATATGTTTCCATTTTTTTGCTTTCTTTTGAGGTGAACAACTGACTTTTTCTTGATTCTTTTCCAGTGCGGCAGATAAACGGCCAAGAGCTCCGTAGAACTTGTTGTATCCACCTTGACTTTCGTATTAATGTACAACGGTGGAGGAGCTGGTTCTATCCGGATGCGATCATGCGGCCGTGGCAAAGCCCAAATTTCTTTTGTAGCCAGTAAATCCTAAATATAATTTGTTTGAACAAACTATGCTGTTTAAAATTGTTTGAATTCGTTTGAACAAAACTTCTTTTAATTTAGATACTAATATTTTGCATTACCATCAGTATTTACACTACTTCCGAAGTGTTCGATTTTTTTCTTCTTACAACATCTTACAATTTACTGGTTTAAAAAACATACTGTTTCTATCTTGAAATCTCAAAAGTGATAATGCTGCTATCCTTCAACTTTCAGACTTATAGATTTGGAATGACAGGACCGAAGACCGAACCTTACTATAAAAATTGTTTCAAATGTATTTTGAACAAGTATATGAAATTAGCCAGGGAAGTAAACGAAGGACACTGAGAATCATTAACCATAATAATTTTCGCAAAAAATATAGGAAAACGATACTAATATGAACCAGAAAAACAAGATTCTCGCAGATGGAACCTACGAGTGAGTCGTCGGACGGTTCTGGATGCTCTACTTCTCGCTTTTCTCTTGGTCGTTCGTCATCACTACCTCGCATCCAATTTCGACATAGTGCATATACGCCTTCTCGACGACCACTATCTCGCAGTGCAAAAGGTTTGCCACGAAGTTCGAAGACCATTCCTAAAAATGACTTTACATTTTATGCATTCTGAAAAAAAATGGCTGTTTCATCTAAGCAATAAGCTGGATAGAATAATTCATTCAGTTCTATTCTTCGATGGTGGCCGTTATGCCAGCGTCTGCAGTAGTTTATACCAAAAAATTTCTGTATCTCTGAAAAGCAGAATATAATAAACGCTAATGCCGATGAAACAAGACTATACTGTTACAATTAAAGTAAGTAACTACTCACGTCGACTTTCACGTCGCAACGATTTCTTTGGACGTTCAAGCAAGTCCCTTTCCATCTCTTCTGGACTGTAAAACAAACGTCAAAATAGCTAAATTTTAAATATTCTAGTAAGTCGGCAAGTTCTAGTCATTGAACCTGAAGTCAAATGTTTTGTAATAAATCTAGAATTTCAATCATGAATATCTCTTTTTGATACAAGTATAACCTAACCTTCTTGCTCGATTTCTAGCTTGCATCCCAGTTTGAATCTCACCACTTCGTATTCCATCAAGAAGATGACCAAAACGTGTCCGAGCGAATTTCATATCTGGTGATTCGGGCATATCCCTGGCCACTGTCTTCTGTAAAGTGAAATCTTCTGTCAAGCATAATTTAATTTTTATAATTATATGTAAGCTTCTGTAAATGAACAGTATAGCAACGGAAAGATTGGATGAAATAGTGAATAGTGGAGGAAAGCATAAGATGAGGTGAAATACACGGGCCCGAAGTGAAATATACGTAATTTTATACTGAATCAAGTCGCTTGAAAAGTTATGGTAAAATAAGTTTGAAATTCAAAACAGCAGGTATGGTCTTGTTACGAGAATTACTGGAAAGTACCTCTTGGATGACAGTTGCTTTCCAGGGTGAAGCACTGGCAGCTGTGGAGGCACTGTCTGCTGACTGCTCGCACACGGGGAGTACTATATCTTCCGCTCTTTCCAATGATGACATCTTATCTCTGCAAAGTTTTCGTGTCGGTCAGTCTTCTCAGAGATCGAATTTACCACTCACATAACAGTTAACCGAAGCAACGCGTATCTTACTGTCATTTAAAGTCTACGTAAGCCATCACTGAACTGAAATTAACGACCGACAAAAGAGAGAATGATGTCGAATAGAAATCAGTTGAATTTCGCGGTTCTCGTTGGGGGACGCGATGAAACTGATTCGCCATCCTGTTTCCTACTAGCAGCGAGTCTGTTGCTTTTGTCCTGCAGAGTATGGTCTGTTAGGTGATCGGTGAAGTTCTTCACTTCGATAGATCTCTCTCTTAAGTCTAGTATCCATGATATGGAATATGGGATCTTAGGAAGTTTCTGGAGAGTAAAAACATTTAAGATTTGAAACAAAGAATTTTAATATCAAAATGACTCGGAAATTGAACTGATAAGCGCTCGCTGTTTGCTGTTTTCTTGAATAAATACCTAATATTCAGGCTTGACAGGACAATCACCTTCTCATCGATATCCCCGGAGATCGTTGATTGTCAAGTTCTATCTGAGGAAAAAAGAACGTTCGTTCGACCAGTTCTTGAATAAACAGAATTTGGAGTAAGTATCCTCCAGCATACTGGTTCTTTTTTGAAAGCTATTAATGATATGGATAGAAAGGTGTAATAATGTTTATTTATTTTTCCAAATAAATTGGCTAAATACCAGTAAAGAAGTTTGAAATTAATAAGAGCCATACCATTCTCAGCATCCTATGGCGCAGCGATGACGTTTGATGAACGGATGGATATCTGGGTCATCCTCATGCAAACACAGGTTTTTTAATGATTTATTAATTAAAGCATGTAATATCAAATGACATGAGAAACAGGACTGAGTAGGGACGGATATGAACGATGAATTGGATGTTAGTTGGTTGACATCACATCCATCCATCCATCCTTACCCTTCTCTTCCCATCGTACAACCGCCAGTTATATTTGCCACAACTATCATCACATTGGCAATCATTATCACTATCGTTATTGTTATGTTATTGTTACTGTTGGTCAGTGAAGGAAACGTGTAAATTAATTAATACCGTTGTTTTTTATTTTCTTCCTCCTCAACGTCACCGTAACAAATCTTACTTCTGTTACTGTCATTCTCCTTCTTATCACCTTATCATCCACTGCCCCAGTCCTATTTTATCATCCTGTTTTTATATTTACGGATACTTCAGCAACAATGATACTTCCATCGTTCGTTATTGCGTTCATTGTTTCAACTCTTTCCACAACTGGCGTAGGTTAGTACATCGCACACTTTTTTTTAGCTTATCTATAAGTATTTGATGGATGCAGTCAATTTTAGAGTTCATAGTATTTTGGTAAGAAATAATTCTGACCATAACTTTAAAGATAATTAGTACATATATTCAGTTAAGTTGAACTTTATTTTTGCTACTTATACGGGTCAATCCTTCTGTCTTCATTTCCGTGTTTCCGAAAGTTGTTTTTAAGGTTAGTAATTGTTCTGCTTACATTGCAGATTCTTGCTGATATTTACTTCAGACAAATATGTAAGCATTACTCAAAGCACTCGAATACTTAAGCAAACCAGATTGAAAATATACTTAATCTTCCTTCCTCTCTAATTAATTTTTCGCATTTAATGATGGTCTGAAACACTAGGATACACTTGTCTGCTTTTGTCTTACTGTATTTCTCTTTTGAGATGATGAACGATAAAAGTCGCCAGTATCTACGAATCTACAAATTGTTTTAGCTAGAAATTATTAACGCAACTTAGTTTCCCGGTCTTCTTTGGCACTTCTATTTCACTTCTCGAAATAGCTTAATGACTTCATTTTCTTGAAGAGAGAAGAACAGAATTCTGCTGAAAAGTTCCATCCATCACAATTAACTACTTGAAGTTAAGCAAGTTACGTATTCAAGAAAATTGCTTATGTGTCTGACCAGTTTCAGAGACACAATTGTCAGCAATGTTTGGTAATGCAGTACAGGCGGATAATTGCGCCCAGTGGACAGCTTGGGGTCCATGTGTTTGGTTGAAAGGTAATAATCCAAGATGGCAGCATTCCTACTTTGATCAATTGTTACCTGGCAAAAACGGCTGCCGTGAACACATTTTTTTCAAACTTTTACGTGAACGTTGGAGCGTGGTGGGTGTTTTTTATGCATTTCGAACTTCTTTCAGTTTTAAAGACATAGATATTTTAATATGAGTATAATATGGTGAACCAAAAAACTTCCAACGATCTGATTATGAATATATTCACTGTCAGGTATATTGTCTTTCTTCCTGATAGTCTTCATTATCTCATTTCTTCAGTTTTCTTTTTTTAATGCTTTCTATAAATTTATACTCCATTTTTTACATATAAGAAGTTTCAACTACTTCACCAACCAACGATAGAAATGATACGACAGAAATTTAATCACCTTAGTTCTCAAGACATAGTAGCCTAGTTGTGTTCTTCAGGCCTCATGATGCTTCTTCATTCCCTTTGCATCGAAATTAATTTTCAAAGCACTTACTAGCCTTTTGAAAATAATTTTCTTCCAACTGTATGGTGATGTTTATGCTGAATTTGAAGAGTAACTGGATGAGAAACACGAGTTGATTCTCAGTTGAGAGCAGCTGTAGATTTTATATCAAATCTCAGAATTTTTAATTGAATTTTCAAAAGGCTCTTCAAGATCTATTTATTTCATTTGAAAATAGAATTAAAAATTATTTGAAACACAGCTCCTTGTTCACTGAACTATATTCTGAGGTCATCTTGAAATTCAACAACATGTGCATATTTGTTATTCATCGCAGATTAGGATCTAATCTTTGATGATCTGTCGTGAATAGTGAAATATAGTGAATAATATTTAGTAGGTCATTTGTTATCATCTTAAAAAATTTGTTCTCTGCAGAAACTTTTAGATAAAAAGAATGAAATTATTAACAAAAGAATGTATTGCAGAGTAAAGTTAATTGGGACCACTTTTCAATAAGATTATTTTGTTTGTATCAACTGATGAATTATATTGAAAAGAAGCATCTTTTTTATCAAGATTTATTTTGAAGTGACGAGTTCCTGGTGGGATCGAGAACATTTTTTTGAGTATCTCTGATGATTCATGTCGAATGAGCGATTTTGTCTTTTGAAAGTACAAAGAAATTTCAAGATGCATAAAGTATCTGGAACATCATCGCTCCAGAAATGCTATCTCGGAAGCGATGGGCATATTGAAATGTGAGTTATTCCCGAGAACGCACCAAATTCAGAAAAAAGAAGTTGACTTTCTTCCATGTGCAGAAAAAGTTTGATTGCAAAAACTATGCATCCGCAAGAAATGTCATTAATATCGTGCAACTGGAATTTGTTTTTAGAAAAAGATGTCAAAAATAAAAGTAGTAAGGTTCTGCTCTTTGAGGTTAACTTAATGAAATGCAGGAAATTTTCAAAATTACGCAGTTAAGTCCTTCTGATCATAAAACCAAGATTCTAAAATTCAGGCGAAAGTTTTAAGCGCGACGTCAACGGTCAAAAACTTTTGCTTTTAAAAGACAAAATGGTTGCAAATTTGGAAGTCAAATTTGAGGTTGAATGGTCAGGTTGGAAAGTCCATTTTCTTTTCATTGATTGTGGGTCTCATCTGCTAGACATTGTTCAATTATTACTGCACGATTTCAGCCAATAATGCCCTCCTTTGGGCAATGGTTATTATTCAAAATGACCTCGAAATATGCATTATCATTGTTATTTTTCCCGTTTCATTTCCAACTTTCTTATTTACTGTTCTCAGTTTTGTAATCAAAATGCAACATCCTATTAATATTTACGATTTTAAACGATGTGCATCTGTTAAATGAATTAAGTCTGAATTAAAAACTTAAAAAGATGCATTCATACTTCTTCCGAAATTTACTGCAAGTGAAAAGGTATTTTATTGGAAAGGTGACATTTGTTGTAGATTTCATGTTTCACTGTAGATTTCATGATACTTAATGTACAGCATCAAATAGGCTTTAAATCACAATTACATCCTATTTTCAACAAAATGGTTGTCCTCAAAATGACTTTGGCTTATATTATCTTTAAGAAGCCAGGGGAAAGGAGCAAAAAGGAAGACAAGTTTAATCTTCTAACGCATTAATCTTGACAGATTTTAGGCTTTCAATAATTTCTATAATTATCTTCGCAGTATTACCATCAGTCAACAACAATGTGGCCAGTGCTCCTATCAACAGAGCTGTGGAAGACAGTGTCACCGACGGTTAGTTTACAGCGATGGAGTTGCCATATGTTTAAAAAAAGAAAATAATAAGTTGTGATTCCGACTTTCACTCTAAGGGATATGCCTTATTGTAGTGATACTTAAATGGGTAAAGAACCTAACACATTTGCTACCTAATTTCAACATTCTTCGAGAAAACTTATTTCATATAAAAAATAAAATCTTATTTTTCTTCAGGAAATTTGGAATTCTAATATTTCTTTGAGACTTTACAAGGACATTATATTAGTATTGGTGATAATCATTATGATATCCACAGTAGCCGTCCTTAAACTTGAACATTTTGGAATTTCTAAATTATAATAGTCAATATGACTATAATCTATCCCACATTTCAAGAATTACCTTTTCTATGGCTGAATTGGAACATTTTCTAGAAGGTTCCATTCCAAAACACTTTTTGGCTACCGTTACAGAAGCTGGTGCACCTGAACAGGGAAATATGTATTTGTATGGCTATCCCTTACTGAAGCTTAATTTACATTTCTTTTTCCGTCTGCCCATTGAAACATCCCGTAGCGCATATTTTCCCCATGAGAAGTACTGCTAACGATTGTTACAGCCTTCTGTTGTACACTTATGGCAATCAATTTACCGTATGAAGTATCACATTTTTCTTTTTCTTTTTTTTGTCTTTTTTCTTTTCAGCTGCAATCTCCCGAACGATAGAAAACCGTTTTATTGGAAATTAATTAGATTTTTCATTCGAATTCCTCGATTGAAATTCTGAAAATTACCTGATATTAGGTTTATGAGATAGAGGCAAAATTGCATTTTAATACTGTAATTTTTTTCTAATGTACAAAACAAATTTTACAATTTTTTATTTGAACTTTTAAATGTTTTAAAAAATTTATGTCAAGTTGCAAACTTATAAGTTGTTGCTTGCTTTATCTATTAAACATATAGCCAGCAAACAGTAAATAAAATTTTACGAACCTTTAAAGTTATTAGCAATTTAGATTTATCGAGGTATGAATACTTTCCTGAAATGCGGATCACATGAACATTTCGTCAAATTCGATAGCTTATTAAATCTCAGAACTTTTACCACTACCTTGCAAATGAATGCATGACCACGTAATCTGCTGACCAATCAATACATGTACATATTAAATTCGGCAAATAAAAAAGACGAAATGAATGAAATTTAGCGGTACAACTGATATGGTCAATCCGCTCTTCGTTGCGGAACGCGTTTGTGTTGGAGTGGATCAATCGGCGGCGTGTGAATCGAAATATGTTGAGGGTTGCAAGCATTGGCCGAATCCCAATATCAAGCTGCCCAATGTTACCCATACCATGCAAGAAATTATCGATAAAATCGATTATTTAAGCTGCATACCACAGACAAAGTTTGTTCCTTTTGTAATCAATTTTAAATATAACTTGTTAATGTGAACTATCAAACTGAGCAATTGTTATCAGCAAGTAACGGAGCGGTGTTATGCAATTTCTTCTTATGCTTCGGAGTAGACAAGTTATCGGCATTTTAGCAACGGTTGTCATCAATAAAAGAAGTAATGAAAAAAGAGAAAAGTGGGATGGATGTCTTGTAACATTTGCTCATAATTATTAAAATTACTATAGCTTTGAGTTTATCAGGCTTGATATCTTGATAATGATGAGTTGTTCGTCTGTTCATTTAATTGCCCTCTTCACTTCTGATTACCACTGAATTTGCGAACTTTCCTGATTCGATTTCGAAGTATGAGAAAATCACAAAACAGCAATGGCCTATAATCCATTGACTATTTTTTGGTGATGTTTCTAAAATCCGAAGTGAAATGATTTTTCAAACATTTCATTTCAGAATCTTAGAATTTCAGAACCTATTTCTTTTATCTTCTTAGCAATATTCTTCTTAATGCTTTCCAAAAAGATCAGATTATTGACGATCTGTAAGATGGCGATGACAACAAGAAGTCTACACAGTAGAATTCTTTCGGAATGTTTTTAATTCATCTTTGATTTATTTACTTATTTATATGCTTGCTGGTTGATCTCTTAGTCTCCTGCATCGTTTTGTCACTTTTAAGGTAATTTTTAACAAATCCAATATCTTGTTAGTAATATTTTTACATTCTTTGAAGGATCTTATCTTTAAGCTTCTAAATTCTCTTCAAGATATGAATATTACCGCTTCAAAAAGCGGTAATTACTTTTAGTTGGTAAAAAAGAGACAAAAAAGGACAAGGAAAGAATCACTAGGAGTAATTTCAAAAAACATTGGGTCTCTTCCTCCCTGCCTTCAAAGTGATTAACAAGTGGCATAAATGCCAAATGCCAATTTCTCAACCTTTTATTTGCGCTCATCCCTCTTGTGCTATTTTTCCATTTCCAAAAACTGTATGTGATATAGACGAGAAATGCGGGAATGATTCGTTGAATCGTCCCTTTTTTTTTCATTTTGATTACACATTAGTGCCACATTATGGAACGAATTCGTTCATTCATTTGTTCGCTTTTTTGTTTATCTTCCCAATCATCATTCTTTTTCCGTGTCACTTTCCTGTTTTGAGGATGAAAGGAGAGAGAATTGAAAGAGAAATCACGGGAGGGAAGAAGGGACACAGATCAACCAGATTATTCGATAATAATTTCACATCACATTGGAAATTCAACTTCAAGTTTCACTCTAAAATCCTTCACTAACTTTTTCTTCCACAATTAAGCTTCCTTATGTCTCACAATACAGGAATATTGAATTCAGCGTAACAAAGGTAAATGATATAAGCCTTATAAGCAGATGATAATGAGTTTAGTTTCGTTTATCAATTTTGCAGCTATATATGAGAGTTATTAGTTGATAAACGTTTAAATCTGCAGAGAGATGATGCCACTTGACAAATTATGGTAGAATAGAATCATAATTCACCGGGAAATATCATCATCTTTATCCTCCACGAGGGATAAATCAATTTTCAAATACGCCATTTTATTAGACAACACGCTTAATTATCGTAGAGTGAATCCCAACCGTCTGTATATCCTATTTTTAAAAAAATACAAGTAATTTTTCAAAATAAAGAAATTAATGTAGACAAAATTTCTTAAAGTGACTACAAATATATAGTAAAATTGATCAATAATTTGGTTTCATTTTGTTGTAATAAGAAGAAACTTTTTGTTAAGAAATGATGCGCACGTTTGTATTATTTACGTGGTAGAAATATTTTTAGCGCCATCTTGAAATTTTTCCTAAGAAATTTTTTCTAAAGTGAGCTTTAGTTTCATACTTCATATTTGTTTCTTTAACTGTTAGACTTATCTTGTAGGCCTGATGGAACGAATGTATGCCGTTGTTGTTGTCATCCGTATGTGCCACATGCAACAACCATGAAATGTGAATTGAAACCATATTTGAACGTGAACAAGCAACAGTATCTTTACGAGAAGGTGCAATCTGTTACGGATTGATTTCTGGAATTTCTCTTCTGGCCTTCACTTTGCTCTTCCATGTTCTACTTCATCTTGTTGATTTATCAATTTGTATAAAGTTTTTGAACACAGTGATAGTATTCGTTTTCGCAATAACAGGGATAACGTTATTCATGCACGTGTAAGTGTAATCAAACGCTCTTTCGAAACAGAAATTAAGATTCTATAATCACTGTCCCAAAAAATTTTATAACTGGTTTTCCCAAGTAAGAAAATCAAATGAATTTATGAAAAGTGAAATCGAAATTCGAGCTGAATTGATTTCTGAATGTACCAGTCAAGTTAGTTGCGGAGTTTTATAGGCATTAATATGGATAGAACGATTAGGAGAGTTTCAGGATACTTTAATGCCTATTTTTTAAATATTTTAGGTCTTTTTGTTCGAGAGATTTTGTCATTTACATGATTTTACACCTATTGAAACTGAGGATTTTCTTATATCTGGTCTTAGTTTTTTAAATTTCTTCGGTAGTATAATTTTTCTTGCTACAAAAAGCGCAACTTGAAACTTTCAAATCCAATATACCTGTTAGCAGTGAATGTGAAATAAGGTTTTGGTTGGTGATTAAAGTTGATTTAAAAGGTGCATTTCGACCTGGAACTATTTCACAATCCAACTCTGAGCCTAGATGAATTGAATTTGGAAGTTTTTTTCCTGATGTAATGGACTTTTGGTTTGGAAGACTGCTTCGAATCTTAATCGATCATAACATTGGTAAATAAATTGCAAGTAAAGGAGTAGCTGTGTTACGGAATGCAGGTACTGGGCATTCCTGCCCTGTTATATATTTACATCAATCAGTATCTTCGGCCTTATATGGTGCAAGAAAATTACTCGTAATCCATTGTGATGTGATCGTTGGGGAAATGAAGCTTTGGGAAAATTTCTTGTGGAAAGCTTGTTTAATTTGGGTCAGTCTTCTCATTCCACGTGAATGTGTGTTCTGAGAAGAAATTGGTGCAAATGTATCATGACGAGGCGCAACTATTTTAGACGAAATCTAGAATACGAAATTAATATCTGCCTTTGGTTGTTTGAGTATACTTTGAGTAGTCGAAGTACTGCGTTCAATTTGAAATGGTCGACTTCATAAGTTATTGCTGAAAAGCTTTCGTTAGGATAAATCGACCTCCAGATAATGTCTGTGTCAACCAATCACATCTACTCGTTAGGAATTCATGATTTGATTTAGACTGGTCAGGTCACTTAACACGATGAGCTAATTATTGAATTATGTTCTTCCTTTCGGGGGGTTTTATATGGTTTAGTTTTTATAATGATAATTATTGTTTCTCATGTTATTTTTTCGGCTTTTTATTATGTTTTTGATAAGAAATGTTTTTTGTGTAGTAATTCTTTTAAGTTTGTTTTAAAACGTAGTGATAGACAAATGACTGAATTATGGTCCTGGTTAGTTATTGATTGAAATCGGATGGAATGCTTTGTCAGTCTGAGTGAGCTTGGAAGGTGATAAGTACATTAGAATTATAAATGTTACGACAGTAATGTCTACAATAATGTCTCTTGTTACGACAGTAATGAGTTATGTTTTGGAAACTTCTTTTCATTCGTTTGATATTGACAGTTGTTGTATTTTGTCACTGGGATTTAATATAACATTTATTGCAAAGGCAATTGCAATAAATCCTATATTAATTTCTGCTGAGGCAATTCATTCTTTTGCTATTTTAAAGTGTTTCATTAAGGTAGATCCTTTGCGGAGTTAGCAGATTGAGGGATAGCTCACTACCGCATATCCGTGATATACTTGTGAGATGAGATTAAGAGACAGGAGGTAACTCAACCGATTTACTATTATCAGCCTGAAGGGGAGGAGCGTTTTAGATGGAGTAGCGTTTCGTCGACCAATTTACATCTCTCCTCCCCCTTCTATGGGCTTTTAAAATTCAGCGGACAATTGGAAGGCACAACCTATCCAATGCGCCCATCCATCGCTGTCAAATTTTGCTTGGGAGGAAGGAGAAGGAGGAAAAGAAGACAACAATTGTCCTTCCATTCCTTTGGGCTCAAACTTTATTCGTTCCATCGTAAGAGAGACGGAAAGTGACACATTCCCTCTTTGTTTCATTCTCTCATTTCAGTCTAAGCTCAGCTTAAAAACTATTTAACTCCTTGGAAACGAGTAACATCTTCTGACTCATGAAACACGCTCTATTTGAATCATTTTGATGTCAATTCTAACTTTTGCTTAAAATTCTAAATTCTAGTTGCCGAGAGAGTGATTAGTCGCTGTATTACTGGTGATTTCTTTTAAGCGATAATGTCGGATAGCAATAGCACCATCAATTCTACTAATGGTGCAACAGCCAAAGACCAGGCGACCATTCATAGCGTATGTTTCCTTTTTGTTTTGTTTACCGCTTTACATTTATCACATATATGTCGACAAAACATTGTTAATTAATTACAATTCTATGGATGGGATCCGCAGTAGAATAGCTTTTATTGAAACTTTTGTTTAGGGATGGGATAAGTCTTGGCTCCAACCAATGGAAGGGATCATTTGCTTGTAGTTTAGGCTAAATAGTGAGTCATCTTGATTTTTCCTGTCCACTCATTCAGTGCATCATATCTGCTGGAGTTGGGCGCCTGCATTTAGCTATATACTTTATCTCTTGAAAATTGTTGTAAAATCGTTTTATTCAGTTCACTCAATCTTTACTATACCGATTGGTTTTCAGACTGTCCAATATTGGGTGGTCAGTAAATGTAGTGTTCAATTCTGAAAATCTTTTTGACAATTCTGAAAATCTTTCAATTCTGAAAATCTTTTTGAACTATTTTTTTGAATTGTAACGAACTGTTTTGAATTTCATGAATTCATTAATTTGTGAACAAAAGAGGTAGACTTGACGAGAGGGCGAAAAAGAGAGAGAGATGGAGAGTAAAAAAGTAATTTTTTTGTAACGTTTTTAATTAACTTAGTGAAATATAAGATCTTCTCTTCATGTCTTTGCAGTACTACTTGTTATAATCTTCCAGTTTTATTTTTATTCTTTACAATCGTCCAATTTTATTTGTTACTGTTAATTGTTTTCTTGTTAGTCTCACTTCAATTTAGCTAATAATCTTATCAATTTGTTTAGTGACATCTTCATACATTATTTTCGCAGCTGCCATTTTGAATCAACACCTTGGAGGGAAATTGAATTACGGTCAGGAAGTATTATACTCATATGTTAGACATTCTCCAGAATTTGTTGACTTAGATTTCCTTGAAAGTTGACCGGACCATCCAGTCCGGTGTTTGTACACTTGTCAAACAGCGATTGCAATTGAAAAATCTACCGCTGTGGGCTATTAAGAAAGACACAACAATAGTAATATAATCCGTTTAGAACCGGAATTGTATTATGTCAACAAATCTCACGGAATATTTACTTCGTCTATGTGTACGTGTTTGTATAGGTGTATGTGTTTGTGTGCGTGCGTGTGTGTGTATGTATATATGTATTTGTGTATATGTGTTCGTGAAAGAGTAATAAAATGATTTGAAAATTTAAATGATTGATACTAAAGATACGATCGTTTAAAATCTTCAAATGATTTAATTCTTCAAATTCAAGTTTGAATAACTGTTTATTCTTTGTGCATCGTCGAAATATTCCGGATATGTTTGCTTCCAGTATATCTGCAAGTTAACCCGAATATTTTTCTTGAGAGTTTTTTTAAGTTATTCATTTCTTTACGCAGTGAACACCAATGAAAACATTACGTTAATGAGCCAAAAGCGCTTAGCTTCTAGCTTTAAAGAAATGTAGCAGTGTGCTAGAGATTGAGGAACAACAGTGGTATCTCTAAGTAATTGAGAAAGTGTGAAACATGAGCTAAGGTCGACTAACATTACTAAATCCATCTTGGATAGTCTATTAATCAGGAACTGAGAGTAACAGAGGCTATAAAGCGGATAGCTAGAATAATTTATCGTGTATTTTTGCATAGCAATCATGAGAAAAGTGTTTATGATAAATGGCAATCATGCATTTATTTAATACTGGAAATAATTGCAGAAATAAAAAAATCACTTATAATATTTGCGTAGAATAGGAAATGGAAATGTAAATGGTTAAAGATTCTTCTTTTTATACAAGAAGATCTATAATTTGATAAAATCTATTATTACGAAGAAAGCCTTTCCTTCCTAAATCGGAACTCTGCCACTATTCCTTGCGGTTTATATGCAAATAATTTCATTGCTAAGGAAGAAGTTAAAGTTACCTTTATGGAACATTAATCTTTTACTTACTAATTACTTGGTATGTACTCGTAAAGATGGAAATTTTCCCACTCGTCTTCGTGGCACATTTGCTTCCCGGTCAGATTTCCTCTTCACAGTTGTGTTACCCCGTACAAGGAAGATAACTATTCATGAGCATTGCCTACTTAATCTCCACTTTTTAGGGAAATGTTTAAGACTTGCTTTCTGCAGGTTTCCATTGAAAACGTAAGTTACATTCGTTGTGTCATTGATTATGTCATTTCGATAAGGTATTGCTATGTCTCAGCTACAGGGAGCCTGTCAGTTATTTACACTAATGAGTTGTCCATAAGTTATTTGTACTAATTTGAAAATAGCCAGAACATCAAAGATGCAACAAAAAATTTATTAACTTATTATAATAAATCACTAAATACCAACTGCGCATTCTCGACATAATGGCGCAATTATCACTTAGATTTATATTCACAACTTTAATTGCCAAAATGTCCTGTGAATTGAGCAGTCTACTTGAGTTACATGATCTTCAATTTCAAAATAGCCTAATCGGCAATAATAGCATATGCAGACAGATAGTACCCTAGAAATGCGCAGTTAGCGAAAAAAACGAGGTGTGATTCACCTCCAAAAACTTAGAAATGAATACTGGAGAGGCTGTCGATGACAAAGATAAACTTCTTTTGCCTGAAATTAGAATTACTAAATGGTATACAAGGAGTAAACTGAACAAATTGGGGCTCTTTTCTACCAAGTATCGATTAGTGGGGATATTGATTGAGGTTTTGGTTTTTTAAAATATAGGGGTGATATATAGTGCTACAATGGGAAAGAATTTAATCATTTAACTGAAGTATGCCACGGTTAAAATTAGAGCTGTAATTAAGATTTTCCGACATGTATTTTGCTTCAAATGGAAATTAATTCCCTTTTATAGGCTCCTTCTTCGAAAAATTATTTTCAAGAAAATCAATGATTATGAAATCTCCTCTTATATATAAAGTAGAAATATCACTGTGAGATTTTCCGACCATTCTGGTTGGTCTTCAGTTTTTCCAGAAAGTATTCACATAGGTACTTCGCTAATAACCTCTTCGTCTTAATTACGTTCACGATCAAGTAAGAGTTGGAAGTGGTACTGAAGAGATGCACGTAACGCTTCCGATATAGTTAACTTTGACATCCGTTAATTAATTCCGTACAGTAAGGGGAAAAAAAAGTGGAGTCAAAGTGATGATTCTCTGCAGTGTGGAAGAAATATTTGCTAGGCTAGAATAAAAAGAGCTGTATAGGTCAGGCGAAATAACTAAATTTATGGGATAGGAGGAAGAACATTTGGATCCAACCGAAAAACAATTTAATAGCTGTTGATGTTCTAAGCTTAACTTGGTCTAAGATATGCAAATACTATTGATACTGTTTCCAATGAGGCTTTATTCCAAATGAGGCGCAATTCTAATGAGGCACTCTTACGGAAAGCAGAGATCCAAGTTTGGATTTGTTTCATTGAGACTTGATGGTGCAATTACTGATGATCTAATTAGAATTTAAATAAATATTTCCGAAAGAATTAGTGCAATTAAACAAATTTGGGAGAAGTGGACAACTAGATAGTTGCTATATATAAGTACATATAAGCGTCGTCTGAACAAGTTTTTGGCAAGATATTTTAGAAAGTTGAAAATTTACCTACTCCGCAACTTTCAACACGTCGGGCTTTGTGTCGTATTTTGCTAACAGGACAGTGATACTAAAGGTAATTGTATCCTTTATTGTCATTTTCCCATTTTCAAATTTTTTTTTTTTCCAGAGAATATATGAAATATGAAGGAATATACTTCATCGAGAAGGAAAAAACCTAGTATTATTTAAATAGACAGAAACTTCCTACCATTTTGTATGATTGCGCTTGATTTCAGACGCCCAAACGTAGCAGTTCATCAGCAAACACACGTGAGCGCATCTTTGGTGATGGTGTGGAGCAAGTGACACCTTCTAAGAAAGTTTCAAATACTTTCAAATCATCGATTTTTGAGAATGATGCATCTGAATCACCTACTCGAACACCTAAAAAGACAATACCTGTACTTGGTTAGTTTTCTGGTCGTTCTTTCGAATAGCTGAAACGTCTAGACTTAAGAAATTCCACATTGTTCATTTTATAACTTTTGTAAAAGAATGGAAGACTATTAATTGCATGCAGGGCGATATTTGATGTTGTAATTATAATGTAGTTACAATATTTTAGTTAACAATGAACATTTTCATAAGAGAAACAAAGTGCAATTTTTGAAACTGATTTTGAGTGCCATCATTTGTTTATATTTAAAATTGTTTGACTGCATCGAAAAAAACAACTAAATTCACAGCATCGCGAGAGTGATCATTGCTTACATGAATATACAAGTGATGAAGGAATTGTACGACTGATATCATCGTAATAGCCTATTGAAAATGTCTTATGATGTCAGCTATGTTGCACTCGTCCCATCTAATCTGATCTTTTGATTAATAGTGCTTCCCTGCTTGCTTGTGGAAGAATCTTACTTGTACAGTAATTACGATAAGATGATAGATAGATCGTTTTTTCGAACACTAAACATCAAAACCAACCAATATTGAACAGAAGATTGCGAAAATTTGATCCCTTAAAATGATTTATTCTATTTCTATAATATCGGCCATCACTTCTACTGTTTTCTAAAAATTGTCTTACGGTATACGCTGACAAAGATCTTTATCGAAGTTCTCAAATTTAATCAAGATCAGGTCGGTTGTAAATTATTCCATTGAATGAAGGATGAGGATGAGCCACTGAGAAGGAATAAGAGGGAAAAGAAGAAGAGCTAATTAACCTGAATAAATTAAATCGGGAGTTTAGTTTTATGTACAATTGTTAAATTACTCGATTTTTTGTTAAAAGACGTCATTTTAATGAAGTAGTACGGGTATACACTCATTCCTTTCTATATTGAAACTGCAAAAAAAAGTAACCTTTCCAGATTGATTGGAATTATTCGCATGAGTGATGATGTTTTTTGAAGTCAGGAAACGTGAAGTCAGTTTAACTACCTGTTCGCACTTTTATATTCTACGCCTTCAAGGGCATTCTCATATCAGTACCATGATCAAAAAAATTAATGCGGAATTTTTTTCCTGACTTCAAAAAACTTTTTGGATACTTTTCAAATTGATTTTATAAAAATAGCGAAAAATTTAGTATTCAAATCCGAAAACTAGACTTGGGAAATTTTGGTACTCTGGGCACGACATTCTAAATGTTCCATTTACATTTCAGACCGAAATCCGATAACTGGTGAAGTAAAATGTCCAGCGAAGATATCAGCTTGAATTTGTTTTCCTTCCATCGCTGAAAAGAGTTTTTCGTTGATACAATTCCCATGAGAAACAAATAGAGCATGATATTTGTCAAGCAAATGTTGTTTTTTCATTGTTAATGAATCATTGCGGTATCATTTGGCATAATTTTAGTATTTCATTTCATTAACATATTCATTTTGTTAAGGAATTGTTTACCATTTTTGGCTTGATATCGGAGTGGTATCAAATCTTCATTATGTAAATGTATTCATAGTTGTTAACTACAGCAAGCAATTCGTCATGCTGAAGAGTAACCATTCTCGACAAGGGATAAGGAAAGTTCGTTTCTTCAGTTTTTAGGCGCATATTGTTCAAGTGACATCTTCTAGATTCTGTCTACACCGTTCACTCAGCTTCCCAGTTCTGTGTTTGAATGCATCTGTTAATCACTGATAATGCTTACCCATCCTGAAAGACATATTTATTACCTTTACTCATCTTTTAAGCAAAGATTTCTTATATAAATTAATACGACATGAAGGAAATGGTCGTACATGTCATTTCATGCCACTCAAGCAAATAAACTTAGACAATCGAGATAATAATGGGACAACAAAACCATACGGTTTGAGGTCATTAAAATTCTCGACCACCATTCATTAAAAAGACAGAAAAAAAGCACGAAGAAAGGGATTCAGGAGATGGGTTTTTTTCGTCCATATCCATAAGTGTCCCTCAATTTGTTGTGACTTTAGTAGCATTTGGCTCGGTAAATCTTTCAAGTTTAAGAGTAAAATTTGATGATTTTATCGGTAGGGTAAACGAATGAAGTACACGCGGCCATTTGCCTATTCTGCACTCGAATGCCCATCATGACCTAAGGACTATTAATTCTCAATTCTTGAAAGAGTAACGAATTGAACTTGTTGAAATTTCAGTTCAGTGGTATTGAGGATCCGAACTACTACATTCTGTTCACGATGAAAGCGTATTCTTAGAGGTTTTTTTGCAGAAGTTGTTGAATACATTAGCTCCGACACAACAGTTATCTTTGATGAAAAATTCTGGAATAAAACAAATCTGTGACTCATACCAAAAAAACATGTAAATACTTCCGATGTGCAAGAACTATCAGATACATTCAAAAAGCAAAAAAAAAAACATGGAGGAACTTTTTTTACCCACTACAAAATCAGACATATTTTTCGACCATCTCACATTATCAGTTCGATCGATACAAGTTCAATCCAAATAAGCCTTTGACAATCTCATGTTAATTACAGCACCTTTAGATAGAATGCCTCTTTCAACAAAAAAATCCATCTTATTCTGTGACAGGCTTGTCTTAGAAGTTTCAGACAGATTGTCCACAGATATTAGCCGTCTCGTGAATTTTTAACTAAAAATTCTAACCGAAATGAGATCAGGACTATCAGCATGTTGTCAAATTTTATTTGGGAAGATATTGTTGCGTGATGATTAAGCTTGAATTTCAATTTTTGGAGTGAAAACAGATAGCGACCTTATAAAGTTGTAAAGGTAGTTCTCTGGCAGTATAGTACTAATGATCTCGCCAGTAACATCAGTGCTATCACTGATCCTAATAATACGATTAACTCTAATTATGTTATTTCTTTATGTAATTGGTGCAATAGCATCATAGCAGTTGTCGCAAACTTTTTTTGAAAAGTTTTTACTGACACGAATCGCCTCTCACCGGAAATGGGAGAAATGCCAGACTGATTAAATGGAAGATCGTGGTAATGTAGTTATTGATGTAGTTTTATTTTGATGACTCATCAAGGGTACAAACTATGACTCATCGAACTATCTGCTGATTTGTGATGAACCAATAGTTGAAGTTGAAACTAAACTTATTATTTTGCAGGGAACAACTGGATTGTATTGGAATGTATAAGAAAATTAAGTTTTATATGCTAGCTTTGCCACAGTCATGTAATGAACAAATGGTAATATCGTTCTCGGTCAGTTGACGTTCAGGTTTCTTGAACAAGGATAGTACTAATGTCTTTTTCGGTTCGGTCATCGTAAATGCATTATCGGAGAACCATCCGATTAGTCCTGGAGCTAACTCCATGTACACGAAAGGTGCTATTTTGTCGGCCTCTAGCTTCAACTCATATAACATGTCATTTTTTATGTGCAGTTTTCGAATCCAGACTTTTCCGAAACTCACTTCATCTACCTGAAATAATTCCAGCAAGGCACTAAAGTTATGCTGACAGTGAAACTTTTCCTACCTTAAACAGCTTATCAGGCAAGTGAATGGTATCATAACCAATTTGAGTACCATTACTTGACAACATCCTTCCTCGCAAGACATATCGGTCGCTTCTTTCCTTTCTACAAAACAAGGAGTTTAAAGAGCATATTCGAGCATATTCATTTCCAGACTTGGGAATTTCTCCTGCACGAATACAAAGCAAAAATTTGATAGAAGTCATTGTAATTTTCGTTTAGGAGACTCAAATACAGTTGACAATCTTTGGTGTTAATTTGTGTAACAATTTTATGGAATTTTACGGAATTTTATCGAATCATGGAATCTATGGAATTTTGTCGAATTTTCAAAAAATAGGGAATTAAATGGGACAAAATGAACCTTATTCCGTTGAACATTGCTTCATCAATAGGGATCTCAGTAGATGACTGCGGGGGAATTGAATTAATTTCCTGTTTAAATGAGTGAATTGGAAGGAAACGATCAAACCAGAAAACTTCCAAGATCACTGTTACATTGGATATTGGTTTTATTAGATCTGATACAACAAATAAATGAATGTCTTCGCCTATTGCCTGTAAAATATTTATGAAAAGAAGAATCAAGAGCAAAAATTTCAACAATTTACTGCCAAGTTTATTTTTCAAGCAAATTAGATGAAAACTGAATTGCATCCAAAGATGAGCAAGTATAAGTGATTCCACAAGTATACTTGATCTTCTAGTTCTGTCCTCAGCTTGCAAAATTTAAAGAAATTTCAATTTACTCTCAAGCAGAAGCAGCCGGACAATGCAGAGACAAGGAATCCATTTTGCTTCGAATTTGTTCTGTTCCATTTAATTAAAATCACGTGGATTCTTGCATAAATCAGTACTGAAGTGGTACCATCACTACTTGCGGATTATTCCAGGTGAATTAATTGGTGATAACGGACTAGTAAAGTGATAGCGCTTATTTTGTTATCAAATAAATTGAATGAAAACCACGACTCACCACAGAAAGAATAACTGGTGCAAAGAATCGACGAGCAAAGTAGTGAGCGGGTTTCCATGAAAGTTCAAAATCGATTGTTGACCAAGTCGGTGCCGCCCATAGATCGTTCAATTGCCAGTATAGAGCACACATCGTATTACCACGACCATCTTCTGTCAACCGTCCACGCCATCTGGAACTTGTAACTTTCCATATGGTATATATTCTACCCACCCTGACCATCTCTCTATTTTTCCTAAAGAGAAGGGAACTAAGTAAAAAATTGGGCTGTTGGTAAGTGAAACTTAGAAGCCGGATAAAACATATGAAATCCTAACACTTTTCATCATTCGTCAACTTCCAACAGTACTTCCTCTCATTGTGAATACATAGAACTTCCTCAGCTTTTTATTACTCCCTCATATGGCTATTACTTTTACTTGGCTTCCCGGCACATCTTGTATATTCTATTTTATTTAGCATTATGCGAAGCTAATGCGAACATGGCAATGCATATTTCCTTATTCTGTTACATATGCGGATTTACTATAAAGCTTACCTTCGATAATGCTCCGTCTGTACTTGATAAGTGACCGCTTGGTGGAACTGGGACAAGTACACGAAACGGTCCATGAACTTCTCCGTTTTCAGATACATGCAATCTTCGTTCACTACCTTCCCGCATTCATTCGGAATCTGCAACTAAATGTCTTATTAACAGCTTATGGATAAAATTTTGGTTTGACTAACACTGATCACTAAGGATATACATTCTTATCATTGCATACAAAATTTTGCATGTTAGGTATGAGCATAAATTTAAGCCATTAGGTTAAAGAGCCTTCGATTTACTGAACCTTCTCGATTTTATTTTTCTCTATTCACAAGTCATTAGTTTGTCAAAACGTAGGTGTAGCTACAACATTGGCAGAAATGAGGTGAAGAAAAGAAAGACTCAGAGTTATTCCTATGAGGATAGGAAGCATGTGCAATTGGAGCCTAAGTTAAACAATTTGATAAGTTAATCTTGGCGACATTCTCCACTCTTCCGCATGACGATTAAATCTTCTCAAAGAATGAGGTAACCCTTGATAATATCCAGTGAGAAAATATCCAGTATTTAATATGGTATTTTAATTACCTAATCAAGAGATAAGCATTTAGTAGCTAAATCAGAGGAAAAAAGATGAAACAAGTAACAATTCAGATTACTTTGAAATGTGAGAAGACCATAGAAAGTTGAGCCAGGAATCCACCAGGATGATGCTGCCTACGTCTCATCCCTTTACTTGTATAGGACCAATCTGTTTCATTTAACCATTTCAACATCGTTTCTCTGAAAACAATCACACAACAACCAAAATTTCAGAATCTCTATCTCCTCTTTCTTTTTCCTTTCAATACTCCAACTGCACTGGGATTATATGAGAGAACGAAAAGTTTTTTGAGACAGACAAAAACAAAGGCCAAATCTAAAAGCTTATCCTCTCAGCCTCAGGAAAAGCAATATTTCCGATATGGCAAAGTAACATCACTGATGATCGATATTATTTCTTCAGTATTCCCCATAGTCATAAAAAGCATTCCAGATTCTGACACTGTGCTAACCTATATAAAACAAGGGTGAGTAGCAGTCTTACTTTCTTGGGAACGACTGTACACCATATTCGGAAGAGCATCGTGGAATTTGATAAGTCGAATCCTTCCACAGATCATCCATTTCATTGTAGAAGTGAATATCACCGTATTTCTCATCAGCTGGATATTCCGCAACACCTCCTTCTCTAGGAGATTTAAAAAAATTTTTTTTACTTACAGAATCTTCAATATGGTATTCCAATTATAACTGCAGTTGTAATAGCCGATGATAAATTGAAACAGTTTCTTCGATGACTCAGAGTAATTTGTTGTGGATATCAACAACTGCAACAAACATAATAATTACATTTCAGATTCGACTCCATTTGTTGGGCTGGAGAGCAGATATGGTCTGGTACCATCCAGTCGGGCAATAATTGGTCGTATCGTTTCATTATACAATTTCATATAGTCTGATACCTGTGAACTATTACATTTGAATGCAACGGAATTTCGATATTGAAATCTTCAATGAAAATTTTCAATGAAAATTTTCTTTTCGAAGAAAAAAAAATCTATTAAAGTTGAACTTATTTTGATCCTTTCTAGCCTCCTTTCTAATTACGAATATCTGAGAAAACTATCGAAATAAACCGAACGTATTAAAGTGTAGAAATAATAGAACACATGTACTGAAAATTCCAAACAAGCCAAAAAGGAAGCATGCAGACCGTCTACGAGAGGCTAATTTTGATCGCAATCATTGACTACCCACTTGATCAACTGATGGTTACTCTAGAAAGGTCATAAAACTATGAGATAGAAACCATAGTTTTTTTTAGAGAACAATGAATGTGAAAAAATATTAAATAAGAAGTACCGAGACAGCAAAAGAGTAATTTGCCACAAAGAACCACTGCCGAACACCCAATTCGTTCTCATTGTTCCCAGCCCAAACGAAAACTGATGGATGATGTCGAAGTCGGTCCACCTGTGATACTGTACTTCATATGCTATAATTAGGTTCATTTTTACAAGAAAGATTAATTTCATATGAAGATAACAACCTGAGCATCCACTTCTTCTCGAACGTTATCCAGATATTGCTTATCCACCGGATACAATGCACATGCAAACATCATATCCTGCCATATCATTAATCCCTGCAACACCAACAAGCATGATCTCATATAGCACAGATTTCTTTATGAGCTGAACAGAAATGGAGCAAGCATACACGCAAACTTGTTCGGTTGAATACTTCATTCAAATTAACCTTGGAGTTGGCTATGATTGAAGTAGACAAGAGTACAAACCACTCGAAAGGTGCTAGGACAAGGGAGTGGAACAAATGGATATATACTGCCACTTATCTGACCAGTTCATCGGCTAAATCGTAAAAGTGATCACTCTCATAGCGACCACCACCCCATACACGTAACACATTCATATTCGACTCACGGGCTGATTCAAGTAAAAATTTCTCCCTGAAACGATGGTTGCGAGCCGGAAATGCCGATAATGGAATCCAATTCGAGCCTGAAATTCAAATAATTTGGAATCAGCATGATTCGAAAAAGTAAAGTATAACGAATTGCCACATTCACTTGAACGAGGCTTTTCGAAATGTTGCTTTACCTCAAAAATGCTCATTTAAAAGCTTATATATGTTATTCTGGAAATTTTATTTCTAATGAACCATGCTGAGATGGAAAAACAAAAATAATCAATTTACAAAAAATCTCATTTCGTTTAATTTCTACTGATTGAGAGACAACCTTTAAGGAATATAGGTTGATTGTTGATCATGAAATAAAAATGTCTTCCCAATGTGGGTTTCTCACTATTCACACAGTCCTGGATGAGCTCAACTGTTCGGAATCCCACTCTTATTTTTTTATTAAAATTTTGTCCTGGAAAATGATCAGAAATAACCTATATCCAGTAAAACAGTTGAGACCAGAACGATTTGGTACCAATGCAAACAACATAGTCTTAAATGAGTTTACATTCCTCAAAATGATGATAAAATGTCAAATACTCTGTCCCAAAGTTTGCTACCTAAAATTTATCAATCTGAACATCTATAGTATTCGTTAATTCAACTTTTAATGAAACAACAAAGTTGCAATGACCAGCTGATTTCAAGTCTTTCTCGTTATGATTCGGTTCTGATTTCAGCATGGAAATTAATTTTTTTAAAGGTTAAATAACTTCTCATAAACCTTCATAAAACACTGAGACAACCAATTCGTATAGTTTCTGCTTGCCGCTACCGTTTGGCCACCATCTCTCAACGGCATCGTTAGGCACTAACATTCTTCGTTCCACAATATTTCGATCCATTGGATCAAATGAAGCAATGAACAGATTTGTGATGAAAATTTCGGGCAATGCTAGTGTCATTTCCGCATATTTGACCTTTACTGCACTCCACATTGTGATCCTTACCGAAATGATGAAGTACTGCTCTGTAATAAGTTATATCTAAAGTTTCAAATAGATAGAAAAGAAACTGCGGAATATTGGCCTGTAAGGAAGCATATCCTCCGTATATTAACATCTTAATATGGATAAATTAAATAAAGTGCCGTGAAAAGATTCCACCATATCATCATTACAACTATGTTTTCCACAAAATATAACATGAGTGAAGGAAGTGAAATCACTTTTAAATGAGACTACTGCCGATATTTTGTCCATGAATATCGAATGTACTCCTTCGATAGATATCGGCTTCCAAATCCCAACTGTTGGAAATGAAGGTCCCCAATCCCAGCTGAAGCTTGCTTGTATCTTCCTGTAAAATTTGCCGAAGCTATGTTGTTATCAAAGATATTCGTATACAGTATATTTAGTTGTAAAGTTTCGTTAAATCCATATGTATTTCATTAATTTAGAACAAAATCAAGTAGGCTGTACCATGTGGTACCAGTATTTCTACACTGTATAAATAATCCCATATTTTACTGTCATACTACAGTACCAAATATAATCTCGGTAATGTTTATAGATAACTGATCTGGATGATCATGCAACCAGTTGGCATAATTACACCTATTGAAACAAGTATTCGGTAGACTCAATCCATATAAACGATACCAAATCTATATAAACGTCAAAAAGTGTTCAAAACCAATACTTGATTTGGTCTTTGGTGCGAGCAGAATTTTTTTCTGAGAAAAACAGACTGGAGAATAAGGAAAAAACGTTTTAGCTTAAAATAAAGGTTAAAGGAACGGAAGGAAGATACAAACCTTATGAAGTTAATATGGCATTCGCCCTGGAATTCAGATACTGGACATATGGGAGGAACAGTATGGCCAAATAGTTCCTATATTATTATTATTTCAAATTGGAAAATCAAATTCATGTCTAACAATTTTCTAATTTCTTTATTTATTTCTAATAAATGAAGGTGTTGGATGCTTTGTAACTTGGAAAATTGCTAATTTGGAAGGAACGAATGAGTAATAGGTTCCTGAACCCGTGATAATCTCATAATTTGGTGTTGGGAATTTTTCGAAATCAAATTTTAAGTGTTATTTGAATATGTTCATAATTCATAAGCTTAGCAAGCATGCAGTTGATGTGATAGGTGACCGCATGAAGTTTATTAAAATGAAAAAACTGAACTTGGTACTCCTCAGACTTCTGTTTTGCGTAAGTGATAGGAGATTTAAATTCGATGCGCAAATTGTTTCTTCCAATTTTCCACTGTTTTAGAGGTATCAGATATGAAACGAACTGATTGTATGTTCTGAGAACTAATGCATCATTAAAAAACACCTCGGCCACAGTGTCTAGTCCACCAATGTTCAATAACATTGCATTTATCTTTAATTTAATTAGTTTTCATTAAATTTAATAAAAATTTCACTTAATTTAAATACCAACTATCTATCACGAAGTACGATTTCAGTAATCGTTTCTATTAATTGACAAGACGGTATTCGCGTCTTTTTTTCATTTATTTCTACGTCCTGCTCAATCGTAAAATGGTGACAGAAATGATAACGAAGAAGAGACAACCAAATTCTTTCATTCGCTTAGTTCATTTTCACCTGTTTCATATCTTATGACGCAGTAACACTATTTGAAATATCCGAAAACATTACTGAAACAACTTAGAATAGATTTATTTATATTGATAATGTGATCCTTAGGAAGATGAATAAAACAGTACCGCAGTTTCTGCCTTGAAACTTACCCTGCTCCAGTTTTTGGGAATAACAAATGTAGTGTAATAAGTCCAGTCCGTTCGTGGGACCCATCGTAATAAACGATCGTTTTCTCCAAATAGTGGCTCGGAAATGTAGTTTGAAAGGAATAAATCTTGATAAATGTCTCCCGGTATTCGAGCTGATCCTCGAATAGAGCCATTTGCTGATTGAAAGTACCACTGGAATTCATCCAGATGAAAATTTCCATCGCTTTGTGTCACTCTTCCAAATTTGAATTCAAATATTAACAGAAGAGAAACAATGAGTAGCATTTCCAGCCTGAAAATTTTCATAATGGTATGAACATACATGATCTCTTTCAATCTTTTAATTTCTCCTTCATTTCGGCCTTATCTTGGCTCTACAAATCAGCTGGCCTAAATTAACAAATTATTTTATGAAATCATTTAACTCTTCTGTTTAAAACTTCTGCAGTTCCGTTTTTCATTCTTCTCTTTCTAATAAAAAAATAATACTAAAAAGAAGAGTTAAATAAATTCATAAACAGGAAATGAAGATTTCAAGCATCTCACCTTACTTCTTGACCCTTACATATCTAATTTCAAACATAATGGCAACATTCGTTTCAAATATATTTTTAAATTCATAAAATAGAGGAAAGAAATAGAAATTATCTACTTGCTGAGCTGACGTGTAGAAGGATTCTTTGGATCTGAATAAGAACTTATCCTTTGCTGCTCATTTCTTCCTTCAGGTTACCGCACTATGAAATCACTGATATGATAAATTGAAGAAACGCACTCTCAATTAGACATCCAGCTTTCTTTACGTAAACAACAGCTGCTCATAAAAAAACATTGAACTGAACTGTTGTGGGAAGTTATTAATGTTAGCACTCCCGCTGTATCGATTCATCTCATCGATTGTTCCTGAAGGGAACAATGTAAGGAGGCATTTGATCAAAATCATTTGATCAAAATGCTCTGATAACTGCGAAACAGAAGAGATAACAAAGGACACATTGGATATTAGAAGGCACAAGTGAAATATAAATGTCCAGGACAAAGTGAATGAAATTCATGGTCTGATTGTGGAGGATCTTTTGGCCAGGTTGAATATCTCTTTCCACATGCACTGCTGTTAGCTTAACTTTTTATTCAGTGTATTTCGTGCCGTAAATACTGAATTGTATGTTTACATGTATGAGCACAACTTTAACATGTCACATTTGCTGTTTATATGCTGTTTCAAGCAGTTCTGCTTCTGATTGAAGTTAACAAGTGTAATATGTTTTGAAAATAATTTTACTATACAGCGGCATTGCACAGAATGGCAGAACAGCTTTCAAAAATACACTGAAACAACTACACCACATCCTTCTACAGTACTTTGTAATGGGTTATCACGATAACTACTAAATTAAACCAAATTCTTTAAGCAGTTTAAGCAGTTCTGATTTGAACTTTATTTGAATGTAAATCAAAAATTTTCGCGCGAAAATGATCATCATGCAATATCGATGCCTGTTTATAAATTTTATGTTTAGCTCTGATCTAGTTTCATACTTATTCTAATCAAATCCAGAAAAAGAGGTAAAGGGAAAGACACAGAGTATATGTATGCACGTATATATGTAAAAACAGAATAGGAAAGTAGATCTAATTACCACTTTATACAACTAACAAACCCGTGACTCTAGCTTGACAAGAACACCTGATATTTAGTTAGGAAAGACTCCCAAAGTGATTTGTCGGAACAACTTCTACCTCTCCACCCACTTAATTCCCTGATATCTGACCTAAATATATTCCTTTTGATTGCGACCAATTCTTACTAAATAAGTAGGCAAGTTCTGCCGGTACTACAATGAGACGAAGGATAGAAATATCGGGAAAAATAGTTTTAAAAACAGTTCAACACTTGCTGTCGTGACTCCAGTTAAGTCGGAAGAAGGTTTCTTTATTCGTCTTGTTCAAATCATCCTCAGGAATTCGTTTGTTGAATTCCTTATCATTGGATAAAAATTCTCTAACATTCATTGACGCTTTCCTAAAAATTTCTTTGGTTCCGTGATATTTATATATCGTTTCTTTCGTGTCGTCTGCAGTCAAAATGATGTTATCAACATACAAGTTCTGTTTTATTTCAAAGGCCAAACTAGTTGCCGTGTGATCTAAATGGTATTTGAGGGTTGCCGCTAACAGGAAGGGTGAAGATATCACTCCAAACGGTACTCGTTTAAATCGGTAAGATTTGATGTTCTTCTCTGATACTTCCTCATCTAGGTTCTTGACCCATAGAAATCTTGTACAATTTCTCTCCTCAGGATGTAGTCCTATTTGTAAGAAAGCCTTTTCTATGTCAGCAATTATGACTAATTTCATCATTCGAATCCGTAACAATACACCGACTAGATCAGGTAACATTACCGGACCTCTATGGAGAATCTCGTTAAGACTTTTATATCCCTTTTGATGCGCAGAGGCATCATACACTATTCTTAATTTTGTAGTGTTTTTATTAGGGTTCCACAGTTCGTGATGCGGAAGATAATGTATGACACCTACTTCGTCATTATGAGGAACTTCTTCAATCATTCCTGTTTGTAATTGTTCTATGATTGTATTATGATATACCTGGAGAAGCGATTTGAGTTGCAATTTTTTGATTAACTTCTTTAAACGTCCCATGTATAAACCATAGTTGTCGCTTAAAATTTTGTTTAGAATCCCTCCATGGCCAGCAGACATGATAACGATCATCCTTTTTCGTGAGTGTTCTTTGAAAGTGTTTTAAAGTTTCTTCATCATCATTATCATTTGGAGACTCTTGAATTCCTATTGATTCTAATCTCCAAAAATTTTCTAGTTCTGAATTAATATTAGCCCTAACGGTACATACTAGATTTTGTGAAGGAATGTTATTTTGACAAAGTTTGCTTACATCTCCACTTTCGGCAATCATGGGGCCAACCTTTGACTGCACCAACATATGACCTGAACTCAATTCCTGTACGTTCTGCAATTTGATAAACTTAAAGAAGTGATCGGCTCCAATCAATATATCGGGTTTCTTCCAGTGATTTGTTAATTCTTGAAATTGAATTTCTCTTGGTGTATCCACGACCTTCAATTCATTGGTTAGGTGTTCGACTACGTTAGCATGTACTCTTATAACGTCGTCTTCCATTGTTTGCACGTTCAATTACGTAGAAGCCGTGGGACACAGCGTTGGATTCCTCATGCCAAATGGAATTATAATTTGTTTGTCAGATTCTGTTAACTTCAATTGTTGCGATAACTTCTGGGAAATGAAGGAGAGTTGCGAGCCTATGTCAAATAATGCTAAGGCCTTCTTTTGTCGTTGGGGTTGAGTTGGATTAAAAACTTTTACTTCCTTACATAAGAGTAAAGTTTCCTTTGTTGTATTTGTTCGAGTGGTGTTGGTTGAGTTATAGAGGGAAGCTGAATAATCCATTTTTGGAGGAATTTGAAGATTTTCGTGATAATCCTTAACTTCGGAATGAACCAAGCTATTTGATGAAGCTGTGCTTCTGCTGTCACATAGCGCACTGTTGTGGAGGGCTTTGCAATAAAAACATTGTTTTTTGATTTTACATCTCTCTCCATTGTGACTGTCTTTAAAACAGATCAAGCATTTCTTTAGCACTTTGAGGCGATTCCTTCTACCATTAGCAGTTGGATAGG
>NW_018108238.1:96023-100993 GCF_000183805.2 Loa loa | reverse complement strand
GAATGTAAATTGGTTAAATGATTTACACCATTAATATTTATTTTTAGCAAGAAATTTATTTGTTTGTTTGGGGTATGGTTGAAGTCTCGCGAATCGGAATTCGCGACACTTGCTCAACTGCACGGATGCCGATGGGGTTGCGGATTTAATAGAAATAAACCATATGACGCGGTCATAAAAATATAAAGATTAGACAAGTACTAGACGGCAAATATATATTTTATTTCTGATAAGACTTCAGAAATCTACTTATCAGTTACATTACCTGAAATCCTTCAAAACAAATTCGTTAATATACTACTCATTTAAGAAAACAAAACAATTGATCAGATTATTTGCAGCAGCCAATAAATCAGTAGATTTGATTTAGTAAAATGATGACAGCATTGGATGAACAACTGTTACCGGAAAATAGGTGTCATTGAATAGAGTTTAATGAATTGTCCAAGCGAAGCCTTATCTGAACCAGTCATTTGAATACAAGAAAGAAGACATTACTGGTTTACAAATTTTGAAATTCAGCTTCAGATTACGAAATTCCAATTTAAGGAAAAGTACAAGTGGTTCGCTCTACAAAACTACATTTCAGCATTTATCGTAGTGCATCTAAAGTTAGTATGATGGAGTTGCAATTAAAGATCGATAGATATTTGTATCTATGCTATCTATGCTTTTTCTAATATCTATGCTTTTTATGCTATGCTCTTTATCTATGCTTTATCTATGCTTTTTATCTACGCTTTTTCTTGAAATGACCTGATCATGCTATTATTATATCAATTTTCGGAACAAAGTAGAATATTAATAAAAGATGACGACTAAAACGAATGATGCAAAGGGAATAACTGCATCAACTGTTGGATCACTTATTCTCGACAACTGACCAACTGCTTTTTCATCGATTAGTCCCCATATGAAAACGATAGCATAATATTTCGCTCAACAACGAAAAAGATATTCTGAATAACTTACTATTATAGATGGGATAGAGTATTATGAATCAAAAAGCAGCAATTTGTGAGTTCCAAACAGTCAAGAGTGAATAATATGTTTTGATGATAAGCCGGCATATTTAACGAAAGAATTAGAGAAGTTGAAGATAGGGATGATAAAGCAACTTGATAAATTAATACATGAAAGGATTTCAAAACAGGAAGACCTGACGAAAAGATATATTTGAATCATAAAAATGCTTCTTTACAAAATTATGAACATAATATAATTTCACTCAGGAACAAAATTTTCGAGTCAACTGTATAATCTTTCGCGGAACATCGCTTTTGCTACTCCAACATATATATGCATCGAATATGCCACGTGCTTTTACATATTCCAGAAAGGTTGGTATATTGCCACCAACACCGAAGTAAAACATTTTTGCTGCTAGCAGTCTGGAATTTCTAATTACGGGGACTGAAGAAAAACAGAACCATATTACAAAATAAGTAAGTATTACGGATGAAGTAGGAGAGCTGTCTCTACAATGAATTTTCACTTCATTTCTTGAAAAAGAATGAAAAGAATTGAGTGCTTGAGCAACTCATTAAGAATAGGGTGTAAGAGAAGAGTAATTGAACGAGTAATTGAAAGTTGGTTGGAAAATATGTTTTTGTAAGTAAGTTACTTACACTAATCCGTCGGGTGGAAGAACAACATCAAACAAATCATGCAAAATCTTATAATGTTCTTCGTTGTAGATCGTTTCAGATGTTAAAACAACATCAAACCTTAAATACGATCCCTTCAAATGTCTTGGACTCGTTAATAGGAAAAAAATCAAGCTAAAAACAAACATAATAAACTAGCAGAACAAGAAAATCACCGCACTGCCGTTCCGTCTTCTCAGATATTTTGATAAGCTTCTCGATCATTTTGAATAAAGTAGAAAAAAGCAGCACTTGCTGCTATATTATTCCCGCTGTTCAAAAAGGAATAATTGTCGTTCTCGATAAAATAGCTCTTAGACAGTTATTTTGATCAACTTTTCAGGTAAGAGTTCTTTAAATCTCCAAAACTGCATGAGGCAATTAGCCTGTTTACAATAAATACTGATAAAGCTGCTAACAATCAGTCCTTATTGCAATATTAAATTTACTTTCCTTGGAGTTGATTCAAAGGAATAATTTGATATAACGAGGCGTAATAAACCTAAGAATTCAAGTAATTACAAAGCTGCAAACATTGATTCAAATCATAATGATCTGGAACATCAGCAGTTATCCAGCAATAAAATTCAACTATGCTGGAAACTCCTTCACTGGAGATCTTTAGTTGGAAATAAATAATTGACAATCTTCCCAATGATATCATCAACACGGATCATCTCATATGACCATTCTGTTGTGCCTATACCTATACTGAGATATCTGTAGCGCAGAGACTAATACTGCAAACCTATCGAAATATCCAAACACTGGGAGAAGAAAAAAAAAGCATTTGATGTTAACTCCTGAACCTTTCCTCCATTTTCCTTTTCAATTTCATTCCTTCCTCTCCCTTATAACAACCTTTATTATCGCTTTTCATCCGTGACGACAGTACCAAACTTGAGGTTAAAATATGAAACTTCAGAGTAGAGTTGAGGGATAACAAAATTAACATAATCCTAATTCCGAAGCATCCGGATATGGAACTTTAACAGTTCCCTTTCAAAAAGCCAAGAAGTACTATGCCAAGTATTGCTTAATTCAATAGGAAACAAACACTGCATGTTGGATTATACTTAAAACCATATCTCATTAATACTGCCATACTTTTATTGCGGTATAAATGTCAATGATCCTAAGATTAAAAAAAATCTGCGCTTACTTCTGACCATCTATTTTCTGATGTAGTATAGCCCAGTCACAGCTGTAAAATCGGCAGTTCTTCAGGTTCATATTATTGACCGTGAAATTATCCTTTGTAAAGCAATTGACAACAGCATCATTCTATAAGACATAATAACCAAGTACTGCCATGTACTGAAAAGCTATTTTTACAAAATATATTATTAATTTATCAGAACCAACATAATCTTGCAAAACGACTTCCTTAGCGCCTTTTTGCAATGCCAAAATTGATGGTAATCCTGCGCCACAACCAACCTAAAACGTTGGTATTAATTACAAAAGGTAAATATGAAGTAATAAAATCTTTGATGAAATGTTTCGATTGATAACTACCTCGAGAATCTTCTTGTCTTTCAAAATTTGTGGTTCCAGAGCTTTATCTATATATTCGCACAAGTCAATGGCGCATTCCCAAACTTTAAATCCACCTGCAAACCGAAATATAACATTCAAAAAATGATTCTTCCTAGCTTTGGTACAATCTGGCAGTGACAGCTTGATTGAGCGTTATGGGGAAAGGATGAAAAACGGATAATTTTCCAACTTAAATTCCAGTGGTACATAACCCTCAAAAATTTTCATAGCTAGTGACAAATTTATTAATAATTAATGGTGGATAATTCGGAGCAGTTGTAATTTATAAATCAAAGTAATGTTGCAACTTACCTTCATAGATACCAATAGTACGGTCAAAATGAGTGATCTGCTCCAATGATGGATCATCCTGATATCCCAGTTCCTTCACATTTCTGTCGAGCGTGACCTGATCAACATAGTACAAGCAATGTCCCGATGACAGTTCAACACAATATGCGCCTTCCTTGATGTCATCAACATTCTTTCTCATTTTACTGATTTGCAGTACCAACTCTACTAAAGTTGGAATAAAATTAAATAGATTTGATTTGGTTCGATCACCCGTATCATATAGTGGCATCATGACAAGCATAGTTATAACATGCATAGTTCTGTAAAGCTGCATCGTTCCATGTACACTGCGATACTAGAGCCTTACCGTAGATAACCGTAGATGAGCATTGTCTTGTTTCTATCTAGCTGTACCAATAGAAACTGATGGAAAAAAAAGTTCAAATGATAAACCTTAGAAAGTACCAACAATTAATTTCTTGTTTGCTTTAATCAGATAATAAGCAAACCGAGAATAATAATGAGTAAATCACTATCCTCATCAGAACTTTATGGTGACTCGGTTAATCAAAAAAAAAGATAAATGAATGCCAATATCAGTTGCAGTTATAAACATTGCAAATAGCACAAAATTGCTATATTAAACAGTGGAAATACAAATTTCAAAGCATTTTAGAGAAATCAATCTAAGTCCCGACTTGCATTACCCTTTTAAACAAATGAATAGCGCATCCAATATCCGTTATCAGTTAAATGCATGCATTTTAAAAATTATAGGACATCTTTGTCATTCTTATAAACGACTTGAAAGTCAAATTTTGATACGGTATCCTAATCATTACAATGTTCCAGGTACACGTGAAAATAGTGATAGTGAGGACATTATCAAATAATATATTGAGGGCAACGCTCAATAAATATGGATGTCATAAACAACCTTTGAGAGAAAAAGATAAACAAACAAATCAATTCCCGAGAGATCCCTGAAAAAAATTCAGAGCACTACTACCGCTTCGAACAGAATCTTCATAACTGTCTCCATTTTAGGCAACTTAACACTGGACTGGATCGCTCAATAACCAAAGTACCATTCGCATCTGAATAATACAATCATATCACCTCATGTTCTATGAAGCTCATTTAGCCATACATATGATACTCTCGAGCATGTGCCAAGAAGTTCCTTCAGGATGCTTTTAAAATACAAACAAATCATGGCGCATGTACAAGACTGACGTAACCATTACGTTAACCAAACCAGTTAGTTGAAGGAAGACCTTTGTGCACAAACGTGGAGTTTGGTTCACTTTCAGAATGAAAGACCAGAGAATGGGGCACTCAGCAATGTGGCACCCAGCAATTCTCTTGCATCACTGGCTGTTTAACATCCCAAAGACTGGAAAAATGACAAAAAAAAAAAAACTCCGCAATAAGATTTAACAGAAAATTACAAATAACTGGTTTTATATTTAAATTGATACATCATTTTTC
>NW_018108238.1:86624-95254 GCF_000183805.2 Loa loa | reverse complement strand
AAAAAACATAAATTAGGGAAATTAACAAAAAATGATTTTTAATCCAATTTCCAAAATATTTTCATTCCTTAGGAGTATTTAAAGCAGTATATTACAGCAAATAATTTATCACTCCATCACCAGAGCTGTTTTACAAAATACATAATGAAGGGATGATGTATATACTGCATGATATTAGCAATCCTCTGGAATGATGATTCAACCAAAAAAAACAACTGAATCCATCTCGAAATACAAAATTAATTCTGCTGTGCATTATTTCCGATCCAACAAGCCAAAGAACAATCCACAAGCATTTTGACATGCGTACTACTACCGCAATCACTGACGAGAAGTATGAAGTTGTAATTTTAACCAAAGTTCAAAAATATTTCAAGCATATTCGCTTACATCTTCACAAGAGTGTCTTACTAATTACTACTAGCAATAAACAAATAAGAAACCGTAACTTCATCTTTGAATCACTTTTGGAATTATTAATTAAAAACCTCATTGAATAATTAGAACCGGAGGACTGGGCTTAGAAATATACCATATGGACAGTAAGCCCACTAATGTGATAATGACATGAATACAGTTATAAGTGACATGCAAAAAGAAATGCACAATAAAAATCAGTCGGAAATAATCGCGAAAAGCAGCTATAACATGAAATAAAAATAACCCTTGAAAAAATCATAGCTTAAATTCGTAACGATTTTAAAAAAATAATATCACAAAAAGTTAGGTATCACCTTGGAAAAAATATCACATTTCTGGACAAGAATTTTGGTTAACCGGAAAATTAAAAAAATAAGAGTCCGTAGCATGAAAAAAAAATGAAATAAAGGTTCAAAATAGGGAAAGTACTATAAAATGGCTTATTCACCTCAAAGATATGAAAGACCAATGTGACAAATTCCATGATTTTCTTTTTTCTCTTTTTTTAAAACCTTTTTTTATAGATAGTGGACTAACTAGCCAGGGAGAAAAATGAAAATCATAGAATTGGCTCAAGCTAGAAATCGCTATTCTGGAAAGTGCATTCAACTTCGCTACTAACAATGAAAAGAAGGGGAAGGAAATAATTATCTTAAAAAAAGGTTGAAACAATTATCTTAAAAGAAGGTTGACGAAGTCGGAAAATTGTAAAATTTTTGTAGGAATTCGAAAAAAAAAAGATGAACCTAACGTATGTCCATATTTATCAGAAGGAGGCATTAAAAAATGTGTGGTAAATGACATGTGCGTTACAGAAGTAATCTGAATTACATACATTTTTGTTTTCAATTCACGAGCTATACGAAAGAAAATTTCATATTGAAAGAAAATTTGAAAGAAAATTTCACATTAACTTGGTTGCTTATCGAAAAATAACAAGAAAAGCGAGATACATCACAGAACTGGGACATAAAATTTAAGAAATCGAAAAAGAATCAACTATTAACAGTGAGCAATCAAAAATAATATTAAAAAAGTGTCATGGAGTTGCTATTCTAGCTTCTTGAGTAAACTGAAACTATAAGACTTCCTTGCACCACCGCAGTAACGAGAAAATCTGGATTAAAATGACAGTAAAATTCCAACCAAAAGAAAATTAACATTCATGGCAGTGTAACCTCGACCATTTTATGACAAATGATCTTAACCACATGGCCTAAGGTCCACCATATATTCTAATAGGTAAAATGAGAAAAACGAAAAAAAAAGTGCTGACAGATTAAAAGTTAGAAACACAACCAATGAAACGCAGATTTTGTAACCGAAGCGCAACTTCAAAAAAGCACTGATGATAGAAACGCACATTGAGTAATATGAAGATCCCCAAAGAAATAAGTTTTAACGAGAAGAGAGATTTGCAGCGGAAGAGATAAGACCTTGTACTGTACCTCCAACCCAACCATGATTCCGCTGCTCCTCTTTCGCTACTACTGCATTCATCTGTTCATGCGTAAATCTCGCTACAGTCGCAATCACTCGAGCCAATGTCTATAACAATTAATTTCAAGTAAATTAATAGTGCAAACATCTGAAGAAAAAGTAATAAGTGATAAAATACCATTCAGAGAGCCTAACTTCAAAGTTCGAATTTATCTAAGAGAAGAAATTGTTGTTTGAGTCATATACTTTATATCCGAAAACAGGATCTAGAAATACAAAGTGGTGCTAGTACTGGCATTTCGTATGCTCGTAAATTTTAAGCAAAATAATGTTCCACGAATGCGACATTACAGCTGCGCTTATAACAAAACGTACAATATAAGCAGTATGCACTAGAAGCGCAAACAGATCTTGATTGATAATATTTTTCGATTGCTAACAAAATTTACAAATTAAGACCACTTCATTTCATCTTAAACTCCAAAAAATTTTTTTATTGGCAAACAGAAAAAACTCACAACACTCTCCCTGCCCAATGTTTCTCGTTCATTCATGTATCGATATAATACATTTCTCAAATACTGAAATACATGTTACCTTGAAACTGTATGAAAAATAAACAAGCACTAAAGTGATAAGTTACGATACACGGGAGTGCTTTATTTTCTAACGACGGTTGGATTTATATAAGGGAAAATCATGTCATAATGATAAAATATGGTCGTAAACAAAAGTCCTCTGCAGCAGCTGGCTAAAACACTTCAACTCAGAAATTTATCTTGGAAAAAAAAACCGAATAATTTAATAAGAAATAAACTAACTTCAGCTTCAGTAGGTTCTGCGAAGACAGCACTGTTATTACTCAGATACCCTTTATCTTTCTATAAATAATGAAACATATTTTCCGACGTAAAATAAAAAGTATTGTGGGAAGAGAGAAGACAGGTGAAATAAGATGGTATTTCAAGAGTAATGAAAATTAAGTAAACAAGGTTCTGAACCATTAAGTACCAAATAACAAATATACCGAGATGGATCCATTGGTGACTGATTCCAAGCCAATAACATTGAACTGTTCAGTAGAGTATGCCTTCCTACACAATAGTGTTAATTCTTTCTTGTAACGAAAATAAAATAATAATAAAGCAAACTGTAGAAGTACATTTATGACACTTTTAAGGTAATAAAAATAATCAATTGCTTACTTGTGGGATTCCTTAATATTTTTTAATTGATTCTGGTATTCTGCCACTTGTTCCCGTAAAGCACATAATTCTTCGTAGTCCTGGAAATTAGTGATCACATATTATCATTTTTATCGCAAATATTGCAGTTGTAATTTGTGAGGAAACGAGACTCGGAGCTCATCCTTTCATGCAGTTCTAAAAACTGCGATCTTGTAAGTAAAATAAGAACTTAAAGAACAAAGTGAAGAAGTCAAAGTGAACATAAACTGATGAAGAAAGGAGCAATCCACTGGCAGCCTAAACCAACTTAACGATATCAGAAAACGGAACTTGATAATGAAAACGATTAACTTATCAACATGAAAATCTCGATTAGTTCAACAAATAACATACAGTCAGTTCAATTAAGTCTGAGCTGTCCCTCAAACGTTTCCCTTGCGCATCTGTTCTGTGACCACTTTTCGTGCAAATATCCTCAAGTTCATCACTTTTAGTTTTTTTGTCTGATAGTTCCTAAAAACCAAAGAAAGGGTCTCTTCGACATGATAATTCTAATCATGAAATTTTGCTATCAGCAGCATGGTGAATTGGAATAGCATTTTCTCTCACTTTGGATACTAATTAATAACTTGATAATTTTGGAAAAGTCACAAATATAATGTATGAGAAAAAATCACTACATATAAATTAATTCAATATCCCCGGACAGCAAGCGCACCTGCAGCTTGGTTTGCGCCTCATTTAACTGTTGTGTGCGTTCGTTTAAATCATGATATAACTGCTTGATTTCTTTTTGCAAATCACGCAATAACCGGTGTCGCTCTGATTCCGCTTTGGCTGTAACACCATACATGAATCAAATAAAGAGCCATACGCAGATTAAAAATCATTAGGTAATTCTGCTTAATTCTTAAGCACCTTAGTTACACTTGCCTGAAGCTTTCGCTGATTCCTCACTCGCAGTTTTTTGCACAGTTACAATTTCTAGTCGCAGTCTTTTCACTTCCTTTTCAAAATTCTCAATCTCATGCAATAACATTTTTCGTTCTTGTTCCAACTGCTCAGCAACTTGAGTGGTTTCTGAAAATAATCCTTTCATGGAAATCTAAATGACAAATTAAATACTATTGGAAAAAAAAAACAGAGGCACTTCGTCTTTCTCTTGCGTCATCAGATTCTCAGGTAAATTTAATACGAACAATGATAACCTCGCAAATGCGTATTTTGAGCATTTACATTTTCTAGTTCATCTTGTAACGAAGTGATTTGTTGACTCTGTGATTCTAATTGTCTCATTGTTTCTTCTGCAGCTATACGCATAGAATTTAGTTTGGCTTCCACTTCAGTACACTTCTGAAATTATAAACAGAATGCAAAAATGCAGCAGATATCTACTAGATTTACCCATCTTAGAGGTAGAAAAATGTAAATTTCTCAAATTCCCAATTTCGAAGTAGTTTATAATGATAGATTAAGGATTTCTGATTACAACCATTTAGAAGTTCATGTAAAACTGTTTTAGAAGTTTCGCTCCTGAAAAAGGGAACAGTGCAGCATTGTCATCTTTATTATGCTGAATTTATGATATGATTACATCCAAACTTCTATTCTTACAGTCAGTACGGATTACATATAGCGAGAAAAGACGAAAGTTTAACATTCAGTTCCATGTCTCTTTCACTGGATATCGTTTGGATAGTTGCCCGCAAATCATTTATTATTTTTCTTTCATTATGTCCATCATTAGAAAGTTTTCGTTCCAAGCAACTGATATGTAACTTCTGCTCTCCAATTTGCAAGTCTCTTTCAGCTATTTGTGATCGCATTTCATCGATCTGGAAAAATAAGGAACATAGAAATACTAACAAAAGCAATGGTAACTTTGAAATCAGCATATATCAGATAAATTCAAGATGTATCAGTCTGGCAACATCCGATAGGAAGCTGTATCTCAGCAATAAAATTATGTTAGTGATGTTTGTATAGTCCGGGCATTCTTTTTGAAGCGTTTCTTAGAAATCCCACAAGGCACCAGACAAGATACTTTTAATAAACCTGCAAAAGAAGCTCTGCTTTCGCAGCCTTTCCATCCGCTTCACACTGTTCATTTATTTTCAATGCTTCCTGCTCCGCCATCTTCTTCATTTCTTCTCTTCGTTGCTCATTTTCCTACAATTTGATAAATTTGTGCTGTGAAAATAATGGCTATCTTCCAGTTCGAATAAAATGAACTGAACAATCCTAAACTTTGGAATCTAAAAAAGAGAAAGATATTTCTTCGACTTTAAGCAATACCCTGAGCGGAAAATGAAAGATCGATAAAAATAAGTGAAAGATCGATAAAAAATAAGTATAAATGAAAGGAAAAAAGTAATTAATCACCTGTTTGAGTTGTTGTATGACCTTTTGACAATCTTCTTTAGCTAAGAAAAGCTCAGCAATAAAGCGATCTTTTTCGATTCGTATAAGATCCAAACCAGCCAGCTGCTTTTTTGCTTCTTCCAAATCGTCGTTTGCATTTTTCAGTGCGATAGCATACTGATTTCTGAACGATCACTTATTCCTCGACGCATTTTACAAGTTAACGAAAAACCGAGGAAATGGAATATGCTGACATAGAGCTAAAGATTTATTTGTGCTTTACGATCGCAATCTCATTTACAAACCTATATGATTCCACTTTTCAGGAATGACTTGGCTATCTAAATTATAACTGTGGACACGGAAAAAAAAATTTCTAAGTGTCCTGATATCTAGGTTGTAGCGAGTTAAATGCAAAATATAGCTTGGCACCTCATCATTACTCCTTATCAAGCTTCAATTCATTCAGCTAATGAACCAAAAACATTTAATACGATATGATTTTTCAAGTAATGACTGGCATCTCTATTAATTCGTCTTTTAACTTTTTAGATATCAAAAGATGTAGAAACGTATGGGAACATTACTTTAAAGGAAGCTTTAAAACATGCCATATGATGCACATCTAATAAAAACTTAGAATTTGAAACAGTAATAGTTGTGGCAACAACATGGCATTCCATTAGCTAAGGGACTAGTCAAGAAGAACTACTGTCAATTCTGCTTAAAACGAAATTATTATGATCTCGTTGTTTGGAAAAAAAAGCTCATATTTCAAGTAATTAAAAAAATGGAATGGTTCCGACATTAGGTCTTGCAGGAGTCGATTTTACACCGGGACAAATTTGGGGTGTTAAGCGATTAGACAAAAATAGCAGTATAACTTGAAATATGTATAACCTTATCTTCTGTTCCTCTTCTTTCTCCTCTTTTTTTTTTTGTAATTCAATTTCAAGAAATTCCTCATTGCTTTGTCTCTCGTGAAGTTCGACCTTCATTTCGTCCAAAATTCTTTTTGTTTCAGCAAGCTTCTTTTCCAGAATTAGTTGTCGTTCCTGTTCCGCTTCTGAACTTTTTTGCCCTGATTCTAAGTCAGCAATTTTTTTCACTCCTTGCTCTTTTATCTTCTTCTGCAGTTCATTCATGATATTTTCCTGGAACCACATCAGTTACTTTCTGAATACGCCCCAATAACAAAAATATGGAAAAATTCTACCAATCAGTTAGTCATTTCTATAACCGGGATTGTAAAGCTGTTTAAGGATCAAAATATAATGCAAAATAAGAATCAATTGATATTGATTTCATGATACTGATTGAAGCAATCAATATCATGAAAAGCATATTTTATAATTTGGACTCATTTCCTCTAGTTATAAATTTTCCATTCACTAAGTCAATTTCGATAACCTTTAGAAATGTACCTTTTGAAGAAATTCAACCCTTAACTTCTCGTTCATTATTTCTAGTTCTCCATTTTTCGTTATTACTTCATTTAGCTTTGATGATGATTCTTTAACCTCATTTCCAGCAATAATAATCGCGCTCCGCAGATTATTTGCTTCGTCAATCTTAACAGAAACATCCCTTAAGATGGTGACATCGTGACCGATGCTAACAAATTATCTCCAAATGAACTAGTTAAGATGATAAAACATGAAACAAGTAAAGCTCCTATCCTCTACTTGATAAAATATCAGTTGTTTGACATAATTTCGATGGCTATCAAACTCTGTTTTCAAAGTGCTACAAGTTATACATTGTCGACCTGAGCACTACCAAATGCAAATTTTTTGATTAAAGCTTGAAAGTCTACCATTGCATTAACTCTACATTCAAATCTCCTAATACAATAATTACTACAGCATTTCGAAATTCCAATATTTTTTCACAGAATTTTCAAAACTGCCTTAAAATTTGACAACTGAATAAAATACCAGATTTCTTAATTCTTTTTTCAGTCTCCCTACTTCTGAATCACTTTTGTGTAGAGTTTCACGAAAATTCGCTTCCATTTCTTCCATTTTCATCTTTAAATTATCCCGGTTATTACGAATATCTTCCATCTCTTTCATCATATTATTCTTTTCTTCCACAATTTCTTGTAGATTTCTTTCTAGTGTTTCTATATTAGCCAGAAACAAAGATTTTTCATTTTCCACCCTGAAATTTCATAGGAAAACAATTTACATGTTTTTCTCACTTTTAATAAAGAGACAATGATGATTTTAAACCAAGTTTGAAGCACTCAGTTTCTCTAATATAATTCCATGATTAAAGCAACGAAATGTTTTATACTATTAGACGAAACTAAAGATTTACTAAGGGAAAATCTGTCTACTTAAACAAACTTACAGATTTAACTTGCTCCGAAGCTTTTCAAGTATTTCATCTCTCCTCTTAAGACTTTCAACTTTTAAACTTGGTATTTCTTTACTATCAGACAGACATGGTTTTTCCAACTCCATGTTTTCCAGAAGGACTAAATCCTGAAAAAATGAATAAAAAACAAACTGTTTTCCCATGAATCTAAAGACCCCCTCACCAGTTTTGGTGAGGGGATCTTTAGATTTTAGATTTTAAGATAAACATCTTAAAGACGTGAATAATGGCATAGTTCAACTGAATATTCCATTTGTGCCAATGCTCCGATCTTTTATTGTATGAATATGATACGTTTTGTTTGTTACAAATTTTCTGCAGAAATTTCTCGCTAAATTAAATCTGAAGATTTTACAAACTTTGATTGCTATTATTAAAAAAAGGACAAACTTGTTCTGGAATATTTATTATCGATTTGAAATCTGTTTCCTCCTCCAAATATTGCCCTACAAAGTTCACTTCTTCGCTCAAGAGATCCTCTTTTGGTTCTGATCCTGCCTAGAAATTTTATTTCTTTTTGAGATTTATTTTTCTGATTCCAGCAACTTGTTATTAGGTTAATATTCCGAATATTTGGAAATGATAACCAATACGGCAGTATCTAAGATAATCAGCAAATTTTCTGACCTAGTAATATATATTTACGACAATAAATAATAATAAACAATAATAATTAATTGATTAATTAATTAATAATAATAATAATAATAATAACGATTAATAATAATAATAATAATAATAATAATAATAATAATAATAATAATAATAATAATAATAATAATAATAATAATAATAATAATAATAATAATAATATAATAATAATAAAATTAACAATTTATT
>NW_018108238.1:76528-86303 GCF_000183805.2 Loa loa | reverse complement strand
CAAGGATGTTTAGTCTTTCGTTACTACTTTTTACGAAATTGCTCCCATTATCTTCCAACTAAATTTACTTCACATTTATTTGTTATGCACAGAAGTACACAAAATCATATATGTTAATAAAGAAATCCTTTACTTTTTTTTGGATGTTCCAATTCCTTAACCAATTCCTGTTTCTCTTTCTTTAACTTTTTAATTTCTGCCTGCTGATCTTCCACTTGATTCTTCAGTTGTCCACTTTCACCAATCAATAATGCAATCTTCTTGTCCAGATCGCTGTCTTCCTTCTGAGCACCTTCCTGAGAAACAAATTAATAACAGCAACGATTATGTGGCGCGCATTTGAAGAAACATTAACTGTTAAGCCTAGAAAAATAAAAAAAAAAATGGCAATAGAAAAAAACGAGTCATAAAAAATTATTAATCTTGAAATCCCCATCACAAAGGTTTTCATTTCAATCCCACAATAGACCGTAAGAAAATACCTAATCTCATTTTAAAAAAACATAGCAAACCTGCTGCATTTTGTATTTCATCTCCTCTGCTTCATTTTTGCCTATTTCTGCTTCATTCCACTGACGATTATTTAGCTTTTCCTTTTCTAATTGCTGCTTTTCTTGTTGAAGAACTCGTCGATCTACTGCAACTTATAATCTTATTTCACATCCCATATTTCTTGCCGCGCCCAAAATAAACAAAAATGTGCTAATGGAAAAAGAAAATCTTATTAATATAGAAAAAATTAAAACCTTCCAGATCTTCTGCAGCCTTTTGAACTCTTTCTTCCATATCCGAATACTTTTTCTCGGTTTCATCACGTTCCATTTGAGCTGCCTTTAACTGTTGCTGCGGAAAGTTAGATTTTTATGAATTTCACTGCGTAAGTGCAAGTATGTCTGTGTAAGTGCAACGAAATATGTAAGTACCAGTAAACTTGTTGTTTTGTTTAGATGTAAAGTAAAACATAAGGAAAATGCATCCTAATGTATTAAAGGTCTATTTACAAGCATATTAATTGTGCAGGAAAAAGAAAAAACGGCGAATATATGCAACTAGACGTCAGCAATACTGAGATGAAGTATAACATTAAAATGAAGTATTGTAATAGAATATAAGTGAAAACAACAGGAAAGCAAAGAACCTGTAAATGCTGATGGATTTTTGAGAGTTCTTGGGTGGAAGCTAATTCGGCAGTCAGAATCTCTTTCTCCGATTCCAGACTCACAATAGTTGCTGTTTTCTGTTCCAAACTTCCATAAAGTTCTTCTATTTCTCTCTCCTTATTCGACAATCTGCAATAACAAGTCAAAGTATACTTTGACTTGTTATTATACTTCGACCTTGTTAGTATACTTTGATTTAATGCGTATACTATGGCACTCAAACAACAGTATGAAAAAGATTGTATACAACAAAGTAACGCCACGGCGAGAGAAAATGACCAACAAAGGAGTTCATAGTAATTGTAAAACGGATCAAAAAACAACATGATTACGCTTATTCCACAATGTAAAATTTGTATATTAAATTGACAGGTGTGTTGTCATGACAGTTTGACACAGTGCGCTGATTTTAATATTTCTGGTAGAACTTTTTTTTATAATATTAAACAAATTGGAAAATGGTTCTTGTTATCCTGTAATTCATATACGACACAATACTGATTTCATTTTGATTATTAATTTCATTATATTGTTTGAAGTGCGGTTCCAAATTTTTCGCAAAGGTTAAGAAAAAAAGAAGTCATTATTTTGAAATGGTACGAAAAAGAACTCAAAACTAGAGCTCACCTTTGGCTAAACTTGATAAGTTCATGTTTTATTTCTCCCATTTCAGCGTTCCTTTGCATTAATTCTTCTTTGGTATTGCTCTCATTTAAAATTTTTTCGTAATTCTTTTCCAGTGTTGATACCTCCATATGCATTATATCTATCTCATTCTCATGTTCTTTCTGAAAGCTAATGTATGTAATGAATTGGAAAGTAAATTTCTCTTGATAATATTGAAAGAATAAACCCTATAGCACAGGAAGTTGTTCTAGTCTCATCTATTCTGAACAACCTTTATAAATTGAGGGCAATGAAACCGTCGAGCATGTGTTACAAAGTTTTGCTAAGCATGTTTGAAAATTTCTAACCATACTTCTAGACCATAATTTCGAAGATAACACGAAGGAAAGTGTCTGAACAACTTTCATACCTTTAAATGATCTATTATTTGTCGTTCCGTTGCTAATTCGTCAACAAGTTTTTCATTTCGATTTTCAGCTCCTTCCATTGCTTTTTGCCTGCTGCTCTTTAACCCTTCTAGTTCATCTTGAAGCTGTTTGTTTGATTTCATAGTCGCTTCCAAGTCCTGAAATACTACGCACCAGATATTACTGAGAAATTTTTATCTCAATAGTTCCAAAGTTCATACATAATTGAATGATAGTTTGTTCCTGGATAATTTACTTTTTTGAGCACAGCTATAACTTCTTCTTTGCTTCTGATTTCATTAATTTCTTGTTGATGTCTTTCTTTGCTGGCTTCAATAGAAACAGATAATTTTTCCATTCGTTGCCGGTACCTTTCTTTCATATCATCCAAAACTGATTTCAAATGTAACTTTTCCTAAAAATTTGCTAATAAACCACAAGTCTATTTAAATTGAAATTGAGATTGCTGTATTTACTTATATAATCACCTATTTCAGGAAATAATGCATAAAAGACTAAGCAATAAAGCACATACTCTAACAATCAGCGTGCAAACACACACTGCGGCTAGCGTGCCTATTATAAAATACGAAACAAACCGCAGTGAGCTGTTCCACTTGAATACCCAAATTCTCATTCTTTCGATCATGTTCCATTACAGCTGCCACTTTTTGCATTTCCCGTTCCTCGATGGCTAACTGCATCTGTTCTTCTTGCTCTTTAAATTTCAAAGCCCACTGCTCATCCTGCAACAGCAGAATATTCATAAATGCAGAAACTTTTACTGTGAGATTATTTCAAATAATTCATGTTAAAAGAGATAGGTAAGATTTCGAAACGGAGAAAATCAGATCCAATAAATTCACTTTGCTTACGACTCTAATTATGCTGAAGTAAACCAACTATTACCAGAACTAAATTTAATTAATTAGGTGTATATACTCACTGGAGAGATAAACATACATTTTTCGCAATCATTTCCTGAAAAAGTTGCTCGTCCCGTTCTCTTTCCTCAGCCCGCTTTCTTTCCATTTCCCTCCTTAACTCTTGTCTTTTTTCCTCTTCTTCATATCGTACTGCTTTAACACCTTGTTGCTTCGCTTCCGATAACTTCTCTACCATATCTGCTTTTTCGCTTTCCAGTGCATCTACAGCTGCCTTCAGCTCATCAATTTGTTTTTGTGCTTCTATCCCTAAAAAAAAATTAATCGCCTTTTTTGAAGCTGTTTTCACATAACAATATTTTTTTATCAAATATGAAATCAATATCAATATCCTTTCGGTCGATATTCTTTTTCAATATTTTTTTCCTTTTTTACCAAATATGAAGTAGGATTATCTCCTTTTAACTTCTTGCTGATACGAGAAGTTCAGACGTTTGATTTTGTTGATAAGTATACGAAATGTATACGGAAAGATAATTTATCTTCTCAATTTGTCTAAAGCAGTGTTCCAACAAAATGTAATTAGAAGAGGTGTACTGAGAGCATAAAAAACGGAACTGAGAATATACTTATAATAGAAATGAAAAAGCAAAAAAAAACTTCAGTTCCTAACCATTCCTATAAAAATGAAAAATTTCTTGTTCTATGTTTTTTGCTCTCAAGTTTACAACAGATCTCTGAATGCTCAAAAACAGAAAACTAAGGAATGCCAGTTGTCTATATCAAAAGTTAAATTTCCATTCTCTGAAAGATAGTCATTATTCGAGCAGAGAAATAAGGAATTGAAAAACTAACTTTAATAAACCATACAACAAAAATACGAACCATTTAATTCCAGAGCTTTGCATCTGGTCCGAGTCACCTGTAGTTCACCGTCTTTCTCCTCTAAAGCTCTATGCATTTCTGCCTTCACCTTGGCTATTGCAAGTGTACTGCTGCAATATTAATAGCCATTATTACAACAATATTATAGCACGATCTATACCAGCTGCTTACTCAATGTGAATAACAACACTAACGCTTCTTCGGAATCAGAAAGACGTTTAGACCATTCTTCCTCCAGACAGTCCACACGACCTTTCCATTCAGCAGTAACTCGTCGGAGGGCCAAATCGCTGGTTTCCTGCTGCAACATTTTAAACAATTTGTTTTCAATTTCTTTTCGAAATAATAATCAATAATACAAAATTTACAACACATTAAATCAAAATCATAATCACTCTACTCCTACCATAAAATAATCCTAGTGAGCTTGACACTTATCACTCTTAATCAAGACGGACGTAGCTTTTTAAAGCATATATCTTTGTCAGAAAAAAAGGAAAGTTTGAAAAAAATCACTACATCAACCATTGGAAAGCTTTACCCTTAAAAAATTGCTACCTCTTCCATCCATCTTTCTTTTGCATTGAAATGAAAACTAAAAAATTTAGTTCAGTTGTTTTAATATCAAAACATGTATACTAATCTAAAATTTCAATTATATATAGTAAGTAGTAATGAAAGATATTCTGAATAACTTTGTAAAAGGAGCTTACTTCGTCATAAAATGTTTCAATATCTTTTTTAAGTCTCTCATTTTCTTCCGTTAGTTGTCGAATTCTTTCCTTTTTTCCTTCATGCTTAAGGTACACTTTTCCACCAGTTCTTGCAATTTCTTCACTTTACCTTCTTCCACTTCGCTTTCTTTGGTTTCCTATAAACAGTTTTGCATCATCCTTCCCCACGCACAATATGCACTATTCAGTTCAAAGCTCTATTAATTTAACACAATAGTTCACACAACAGAAATTAAATTTACACAACATCTGAAATAATCAGAAATTGATAAAGTGAATAAAACAGAGTTTCTTCACTGTCAGTGTTCTTTTAAGCGATATTAGTCGGATATTCATGCCTTATTTTTCCTATCAAGCTCCATTTCTTGCATTTTTTCTGTTAGCTCTCGATTTTTTTCTCGTAATTTACCAATTCTGTCAAGTGCTTTATCTTGCGTGGTTGCTAACACAGACTGTAACAAAGAAATTCATGATTTTTGTTAAATGAAATAATCATTTTATCAAATTTAATTGTGAAGAAATTTTTTCCGATTTCCTTTACGCAGTTATATTGAAGCTTTACCTGTATTCCATATATTACAAAGTAAAATACTAATAGATAAATTTTTTTTTCTCACAGAGTAATATGTAAGTATCTGTGATTTTTAATTTCAGCGCTAATAAGCAGAAAAGTGGACGATTTCACCCGATACTTTTCGTTCTCGCGAATTAATTCATTGTACATTTGTATAAGCCTTCGATATTTATCCTTATAACTTGCCGCACGACCTTGCAATTTATGTAGAACAGTCGAAATCTACAATCAATTATAACTTCTCTCTTTGTTTATGTATGATCCGACAGTAAGAAAATGAGGAGAATTCCAGTTCAAACATCGCTTTTCGGTAAAACTGGATTATATTAACATTGATTGACAAATCCAGGTATCATTACTACCATGCTCAAAGAAGGTTGTATTTCTGGTCAAGGTTTTTGAAATTTCTTTCATGCTTTCTAAAATAGAGAGAAAAAAGAAAACTTGATTTTATGAAACCTGTTCTTTCGAAGCACTTTGAAACTGGGACGAGGTAGCCACACTTTCGCTCTCCACATCTGATGTTATTATGTTCAGCCGATAACCGGAACTTAACATCCCCGGTATAGCAGAAAATAAATTACTAAATGAGCTGAAATGTATCAGCTCAATGATTTAATCAGTTATATGTGTGAGCATTACGATTACCTTCTGACACTATTTGCATGTTAAATCTGATACACTATAAATCTTCAGCAAAGACGTGGAGGTGAAAAAATGCGAAAAAGAAACTTGTTTTTTCAATTCATTTATAGCAAGATTTATCTATCATATGGATGGTGCGGCATGCCACAATAAAATAATAACTACCTTTCGCTTTCGAAAGACCCGTTTGAACTGTGTCGTTGTCGTGACTCATGGGACAAATCGTGTTCCGATATTTCCTGCATCATAGCTGAACTATTCGGATTTTGCTCATTCTAGAAAACTTCCATTACTCTCCATCTTTCCTTCAAAAATATGAAAAAATGAGTGACACTACCAGTTGTCTTGTATCGAAATCATTTCCAGATTTATCACCGGAAAGATTAGGAGTATAGAATGAATTCTTCACAGAACCACTGCTGAACAACTGTCGTGCCTGTCTATCCGTATCACTTCCAACGTCGTTCTACAAAACACTTTTCCAATGAAGAAATTTTAAAAAAGTATTAATAGTTCTCACCTGCACTTATAATTATAGAAATATCTTACCACACTGGACCGTACTTGTTGGGCAATATTTTCGCTGTATTGTGATACTGTTGCTTGTAACCTTTTCGCTTCATCTTCCAACTTTGATTTCAATCCTTTGAACATGTTCACCTTCCCACCTCAAGAAAAATAATGTAGAAAGGTACACTTCATGCGTGACAGCATGAATTCATATTTTCAATACAGCAGTGATGCACAGCCGATTCTAATAATTTCAGCAAATGACTTTTTCACCTAAGCACCTTCCCCTGCTTCAGTTGACTTCTCTGGTTCCTAGCACCAAACAAGACTAAAGTTCCAACCTGCACGTTGCACGAATCACTCCTCTCTCCAGTTGTACCTGACACGTGATAACAAAATACACGAACAGTATTTGCAGTACGCGCTGTCGTATAATTTATTACAATAATGATTGAAGTATCTATACTAATTTATTTCTACATTAAAACGAATGCAACTGCGCTGCAGAACTCCAATTAAGTTTAACTACTGATTTTCCATCACCTAGGCTTTTTCATCAAAGTACTTCTTCATACAAAATATAGAAGCATTCAAGAAAATGAACTCTTGTAATTAAACATATGGAGAAAATATTACTGTTTATTATTATTATTAAGGAGCATTTACAATATCGCACAACAATAACAACGTAAGATCCGTACAACCAAGATTAATAACTTCATTTTGAAATTCAAGTGGTATACAGGGTGGATTTGATCACTGTGCAACACTGGTACAAAAACAGCGCTCTGCTGCGCAAAGATCTAACAATATCAAAGGAATACTGTGGAACAATTGAAGTTCAAACAATTGTGCATCCATTTTCAGAATGTATGAACATTACGATAGATCATTAATCTCTGCTTTTCCCACTCTTACCACAGGTCGCATCAGTAATATTACTGGACACTTTCAAGTGATATCTTGTAATTTCTTCGATTGTTTGCTTAGCTAGATAACACATGTTGAACAAATTATCGATCGACTTCTGAAGGTATTTCGCATCCAAACTCACGATCTCGCTAAAACTTCAAAATTTATAACTTTATGTATATTAATCTTCTCCACGAACATCCCCATGTCGTGAGGGAAAAGCTGCGTGTTTTTGAAGTTGAGAGCTATGTTAGCCGTGACATATGCTTCTGGTAGGGTGTCCATGCTAGGCAGGTCTCAACTGACGGGTCAGACAAAGTGTCTCAACAGGCAGATGGGCTCGCTCGGCAGAATCCTTGAAGGAAGACAACTCTAATTCTAAACTCCGACAGATGGAGCTCGTTTACCCCTATAAGGCTATCCACCTAGCAAAAAGATATTCTAACAAAACCCATGTCCTGAGGATCATCGTTCTAACTCGTTAAGCACCTGCAGATGGACATACCGTGGAGGCAGTTCCGCACATGCCATTCCCAAAATCCACTATGCAGGTCCGAAGGATTCACTCAGATTTATAGTGTTTTCAATTCTTTTTTTTTCAGTTCCTGTTTTCAGTTATTCAGATGTTTTCAGTAAGCGTGAATAGAGCTCTTCCCAAACCTTTGTTGGCGAAGTCCAACCATGAGATATATTTGTAATACCATGAGAAATGAAAAAGGGATATCTGAGGACAATCAGAAGGAGATCAGGTTCGCTACAGTGACAAAAACGTATCATGAGAGATCAAAATTTTAAATCAAGGAAGAACTGAGCACATCAACTTACATGACCAAATGATGTCCTCGCACAGTGTATGTTCGTTTGGCTGTACTCCTCAGTGGTTCTTTGTCGACTGCTAAAGTTCTACAAATTATTTGCGCCTTCTCTTCATTTTCTAAATCAATGTGCAGTATCCTGGAACAATCAATATTTAAGGCAATCTTAATTACTGCCTAGTTTCCTTCGAATTTAAGAAAAAAACTCAAGTATATAAAGTACATTGCACGACATGAAACAGAAAACATGGAAGACAGAATTCAGAACTAACGCCTTGTGGTTTTCACGAGCATTCCTTGATTCTAGCGTATTTCCGTTATCAGAATCCTCCCAAACATTTATAACTTCGTGTTCATCGTCGTTCGTCATAGAACTCCAAAAAAAAGAATGACAAAAAAAAATTATATTTATACATATTCAGATGTGATGATACCTAACTTTAAAACACATTCATCAAATAGGCACCCCATTAAAAGTCAGTTAAATAGTTGCTATCTACTGCAACGAGTTCTATATCATTAAGGTTAGGAAGAAATAAAGTAAGAAAACATCAACTGATAATTTCACCGGTTCCTCCATATTACTTCTAGACCATTCTGTGGTGCTGCAAATAAGTAAAATCGTGAACGTGAATGCTGAGTGATAATGAACGTGGGGAATCCACACTCTATAAATGGATTGAGACTCGACGGAGGATTGAAGAATTCGTCGGGTTTTAGTTTTCGGAAACACTATTCCGGGTTCATATCTCAACCAGTGATCACTACTCTATGATAGGCTATCTGACACATACGTGTAACAGACTACCGGGAAAACGAAGAGGGAAACTACCTTGAGTGTACACTACCATAAATTTGACCAACAAACCGATAGTTGGTTTCTGATGGACTTTACTGCGGTCCGTTATTTTGATGTGAACATTTTCTCTCCCTATTTCTAGTGGTTGTGTTTTCAGGAGCTGGGTAGGCAAGGAGTAATAAGTTGTCTAGAAGGTCTATTCGTCATTTGCTTTGAATTCGCGAAAACTAAACTGCAATACATGAACTTGAGAGTGACATGGAACCGAAGAGCTTGTTTATTGACTGTATTGTACTACAGTAACACTTGTAAAAAGCACTTTACCAACACATCGATAAGATTACACTATGTTACTCCTTTGTGATAACATCTATCAGATTATGAAGTTGGTGCATCGTCCCATGATAGTGATGCTACTTTTCACCGCAGACCATCTTGTATGCAGGAAATTCAGAAGGCAAAACATCGAACGGTTACGCTCACTTACCCTAATAACTGAGGGAGATAGAACACTTTCACCTTAGCTATTTCGGCCCTCTTTCTTTAAAGCTTTCCAAAATTTGTGCAAGTCTTAGGTTTGTTTTTGATTTTTTTTTTTAAATAGGGTCGGCATGTGATGTTCTCTCTTCCTTCCGTACATCAAAAAGAATGGAAATTCAGTTGGAATTTTTGACAAAGTCTGAAAAGGTTTCAAATTTTATTGTTGAAGCTTCTCCGGTCTTCTGTTGATATTATGGTTATTACCGTCAAGATTTGTTGACAATATATATATATATATATATATATAGCGTCGTTCCTTTTTGTGTTCAGCGGAGGAAGTCTA
>NW_018108238.1:67104-76288 GCF_000183805.2 Loa loa | reverse complement strand
TATATATATATATATATATATATATATATATATATATATATATATATATATATATATATATATAGCGTGCCCTTTTTTGTGTTCAGCGAGGAAGCTGAAGATATTGTCACCGTGGTAATGACAGTAGTATCGGTGTAGAATTGCATCAGTTTCTGGAACTCACTCTATACAGGAAGCAATCCCGGATATCTTTGGAGGAATGAATTTACTCAGAATCTCGATGAAATGGATGGGTGGTTAACTGAGAGTTAAGAGGAGGCAGCAGAGCAGTCACGCTATTCAGGACATTTGTGACTACGTCGGGAAATGATGGGTACTTTATTTTACAACTGATGTCATTTTATTGTTGTTTGTTGCTGCTACTGCTTCTCTAATTTCAAATTTTTGCATATGAGCCGACAAACTTCTATCGATTAACGCTATTTCCGCTTGCTGATGATTGCAGCAAGGATGACTTACGGCAATATTTCTAGGGGTGGTTCTGACGTAGAAGTTTAATTGTTATTACTATTTAAGAAACTCCACTTTGCATATCCATCATACTTTCAAATTTGTTTTATTCAACGATGGTATTGTGTGCCTAATACTTACTGTGCCCTTGCTATTTTCAAATACAAGCTGGATAAATGGTGTGAGCGATCATTTGATGTTAAGTGGAGACGGTTTGATTATGCTTGACATTCTGATTATGATTTTCGATCACATTTGCAGTTCTCATATCAACTATAAAATAACACACAATGATATGATCAGCATACCATGGAAAAATGATACAACATGTGTCATCTTCCAACGTAGACATGTTAAGTAATTTATATTTATTTTTGAGGTAATGGAGTTCTTTCCTCTTAAGTTTCAAATGATAAGTCTGTTTGTTAACTTTCGGACATCAAATTCAATTGTTCATGATATGGAGCAGACATGGATTAACTGACGTGTTGTTTGTTTGTTTTTTTTTTTCTTTCATTCAACTCCACCAAACGGATTTCACAAGTGAGAAGTCGATCAACAGTAACTCAGACCATTGTTATGATAAAAAAGTCATATAATGAAACTTGTTGAAAAAACACAAAGATTATTCGTGCTGAAATTAAAGAGATAAGGTGAAATCTTTTCGCCTGAAGAATTTAAAACGATTTAATTTGAAGGATTTCTGTTTGCTCCTATAATCGCAAAAAGAATCGTTTCTTACTATAACAGCAATTTTTCGAAAGTGATTTAGTATGGTATTTAGTCCACAGCTACCTTTTTCTTTCAATATTCTTTCAAAAAGATCTCTAGTTTCACTTGCTTCTTATTTCTTATTTACAAGGTCACAGTTGCAGTTCTCCATGAACATCCGATCCCTTTTACCGGTGATGAGCTTTGTGATCACTTACGACCACATGGCAGATGTTCTTGCGATTCGGCCGGCTATTTTTCTAATTGCTTATGAATTGCCTGACAGTTTTCTTTTCAGCACAAAAACTGTAGTGATATCTTTTACGCCGAATGACTCTACACATATTACGCGGCCGAATCGCAAGAACAACTCCCATGTGGTCATAAGTGGTTTAAGTAAAATTTCTGGTATTGTTTCGGAAGCTTGGGCATTACTTGAATAATCTGCTCTAAGTCTTGTTCCATATAATCATCATTTTCCATTTTAAATCTATTTTTAGATAAAAGGCGGGATGACAATGTTTACTTAAATTTTTCGCGTAGCTTCTTTCTGTGCTGATGAAAAACTTGTAACTCAAGTTTTCATACACCAAAAGTAACACGATTATTAATCCATACCAATTTATCTTATTTTGTGGTTTTCACTATCCCAAAAGCTTCCTACTATAACTAAAGGCATGTATTTTACTTACAAAGTGCTCATTGAAATAATCAGATGAAATCGTATATGAGTGAATCCTGCCCAGTTAGCGACGATTCATGAAGCGGATGATGATGCATCTGTGAATTGTAGATAGCTCTCTCCCTAGTACTCTGGAAATTCTAATTTCATCGCCCACTGCTTTTACTGATTTTTAGATGAACATTTCAAATCTTAAAATGAGTATGTGCTTCATGAGTTCCTCGACAACTACCACTTATTTCTTCAATGTTACAAAAGTTCGTTCAACCTTGAAACTTTCCCTGAGACAACTTTGATCAAAAATCCTTAAAAGTCCATGTGTGAACTTGTCGACCATATATAGGTTAAAGAAAATATCTTAACAGTCTATAACCGAAGTTATTTCATCCTTGCTCTCAAAAAAGCTCGAAAGATTGAAAATATTGTTCTCCCGACTGCATTCACCGATGTAACTCTTTCGTATTCACTTATTCATGTGATTTTGCTCCAGGTTGAAACACTATTACATTCCATCCTACAATCTTTGACTCCTTTGTTGCAAGTTGTCCCGCTCCATCTTGTTCGTTCAATTCTCTCTCCACTGTCGCACTATTCACCTAATTGCGCATAGTTTTCGTCTTCAAATATTTCAACTTAAAATGTTAAAAGCAGCAGCAATCAGGAATTGTAGATTTGTTTAATGAAAATATAGTGGCAGAAAATTAGTAAGGTGCTAACCTCCAGGAATTACTCGAGGCGCACAGTGGTACCACATTCTCAGGAAATCGCGAAGAGATTAGTTACAGATAATATTAGCTATCAAAACATTAACTGTTACAATTTTTCATTTTTTGTCTAATGGTAATATCCATCGTTATGAGCTGGAAATGACAAGAGGTGACGTTTTCACCTGCCTGCTTCAAGCGGTCTCACTTCTCCATCTATTAAATGAATTGACAATTGGCAGGTGTGCCTTTTTTACCTTTTTTTTTGTTCAGCTAACACTCCTAATTGTTTTGATGCAGTCTATATGGCCTACGTCGTTTTCGAGTTAATTTCTATTAATTCTAGATTCGAAAGTACCAGGTAGATTCGAAAGTACCAGGTTTAGATTTATAGCAAATGCTTTTCTTTTTCTTGCAAAAAAAACTTAGCTTCGGCGAAAACTATGTAAAAAATGATTGAATTTCAACTAAAATAAATTAACTGATGTAGAGATGAACTTATCATCCAAGTCATTCGCCTACTATACAGTAGCATACAGCATGTGGTCCATTACTATGTAGGTTCTGTTGTCTTTTACCTCGAGATTCGGGTATTTAAAAATTCCAGTGTTTATCTGTTGAAAAAAGATAGGAAGAATGATCACAACAATCAGTATCATTTTCCAGAAAGTGGAGTTGATAAGGTATTCTGAAATCTGCTAATAATTCACGTACAATATGTTGAAATAGTAGTAAACGGATAGGTTTATGAGTAAGAAGACGAACTTTTTGTTGAGGGTGATGATAAATAATTCTGAAAAATCTGTTTTCTTAACCTTTTTCTTAACCCCGGTATTTTCTTAGCCTTTTTTTCTCGAAAAATTTTTTTTTTGAAATTGTCACAAGTTTAAAATTACTTTCCACCATAATTTTAGCAGGAAGTTCAGGCAGAAAGCTACTTTGGCGGGACGATGACAATTGCTGTACTGACGTATGTGACAACTTGCCGATCTAAGCAGAAAAACCGATATTTCCTCATGTGCCAGTGAATAGATATGCATTCAAAAATCTTGGATACTCAAGAAAAAGTACTTAAATTAAGAAGAATGATATTGTCCGTACCAAAAAAATCTCAGGCGAATAGCATGCAGTGATTGAGAGGGGGGAAGGCAAGTACCTTTTCTAGAAGTATCGTTTCCTCTATTCAAATGGACACAATTTTTTCCATCGCTTAGTATGAACAAATCGACTTCATTGCATTCTTCTTCTTGTTGATTTTACTGCTTTCATTTTTGTTGTAATCACCGAATCCCTTATAATATCTCAGAAAAGTAAACGTATCTTTCTCATTAGCGAAAAAGCCGTGTCCCTGTATCGCAGAATGGTTCAGATCATCAAATATTTTGTGTATATCATCTACGCTACTTATGTAACAAGCGTAAACTATGAAGCAAATAAGTAATTTTACAATAGTAAGAGTTTGACCAAATTTTCTTGACACTTCAAGTCGCTCAATGGACCCGCCAGCTAAGTATTTGCTCTAAGTACTTGCTTTATAAATAAGTGGTGATTGGAGTGGATAAACTAGCAACGGTGTTGACCAAATAGATGAATAGTATACCACTACGAGTTAATGTATCAACCTATTATCTGGAATGAATTACAGATAATACTGCTGAAATCAGAAAGTCACGTCAACAGCAATAGCGCGTTACTTCACGATCCTAATGCGCCTAACATTCACATTACTCTTTCTCGTCGTTGCTTTCGATGTACAATTCGTTCACACACTCAATTGGCGATTCAACGAAGGGTTCGATTTAATTGTTTATTGTTATCGTATTTCCAATGTAGTTCAGAGTATCATATCCTTGGCGTTCCTTCACCCCTTTATGCGTAGAACACATAATGCTTAAAACCAATAAGAATATCACATTTTGTTAACATTCTTCCAGTAGCTACAATTTCCAGGACTGCATGATGAAATATTGTGAACTAATTAGTAATTCTCTTTGAACGCATTATCAACCTTTCCGAAAATGTGACACCCTAATTTTCCAGGGCCCTAACATATCCCCATCAGATATCTGCTCAGACATCTGCGCGTTTTATTCTGCTGACTGCAAATCTCCACTCACACTTATCTTAAGCAGCTATTGACTACAATAATTCCGAGCAACAGAAGCACTATGCTGAAAGTAAATCTGAGGTTTTATCCAACCAAATGAGGAGAATTTTGCAGGTTAGATGAGTCAATGGCAATGTTACGTAATTTACGAGCCAAGGAAATTTCACCACCCAGTTATATGAAACGCTTCGAACGTGAACCTACCGAACAATTGCTGCAACATATTTGGCTAAATATTTTACATCCGAGAATATTGAGACATCACGACCTGTCGCAACCATTATTTTACTTGCCTTTGTGGAAAGAGGGTTAAAATCGTTCTCCATCACATAAGAATGGCTCCAACCCAGAACTGTATGATCCTCCAGATTCCCTGAACCACGCAGGTGCTACATTTTTTTCTGGAGCCATTGTCACAATTTGTTATGAATTAATGTGTTAAAAATATAACAAAGCTGGTGAAATATGAACACAGATGATACTGATTTGTGCAGAAGTTATGATAAAACTTTTCTCAAACCAGCCATCAGTTCAAATGCAGCTAGACCTTAATAATCTATAGCACGTTATTCAATTTATCTAATTCTGAAGATTCAATGGGCCAAAAACATTGGCTTACCCATGGTCTTTGTCATTTAAAAGTAACGCTGATTTGATTATAACTCTAGAAGGTCAATATATGTTGTATTATCTTCTCGATCTACTTTTGAAACTTTCGGAGCATATGCCCCGCTACTTTGATATTAATCGTGTGTTATCATTTCCGATAACACTGCATGCCAGATTGCTTTTGTTTCCTAACATAAATGTAGTATATGACTTTAACTAAGGGTTTCAAAAAATGCTGTATATTCACTGACTCTTCTAACGTAATTGCGTTACTGCATATACGTAAAGAAACCATTAAATTATGATGCAATTACTAAACAAACCATTAAATTATGATGCAACTACTACAGGCATCATTTTTATTACTCATAATTTAATTTACAAACCACAAATAACAAAAGTTGGAAGGGAAACGAAGAAAGAAAAGAAAGGAAAATAGAGAAATAAGAAGCGTCTTAAATCAATCGTAATTATTCTACAAGAACAATCAAAAAATGACGTTCATGATGGCAGCGAATCATCAAATTCATCGAACTCATAGAGTCTTTTTGCTTCTTCATTATATTTTTTTTAATTGTCGAAAATGACCAATGTCGGCAAATCCTTAAATTAATTATTACATAAAATTTTTTGAAACTTCGAAGAATAAAAGGTGCATTAAGGAAAATAAATTCCAACAACCTCAATAGTTGTACAAAGCGTAAGTATGAGGTAAAGATGACTTAATTAGAATATCTCATTAATTCGCAAGTGTTGGGAATTTTGAGTAAGTCGTAAAAACTTCTAATTCTAGCTTGGAAATGTATTTGACACTTTCTCATGATGAATAATATTTTGAAATGTCCATCTTAATGTTTCTGTTATGATGAGGACCATATCCGTTTTTATACCGTTTACCGAATCCATAAAAACGGCGGCAAAATTGTGCCTTATAAAACTTCCACTTTCTCTCCTGTCAAAAACAAAAAGATTGAGTACTGTTGTACATACTTTTTGGTATACTGTTTGGTATGTACCTGTGATCAGGTATATGCCAAAAAGTAAGCACTATCCTAAAAATAGTCCCGAAAATTTTTGTCTAACAGCTCATTCTTGCCTTACTTCGAAAGATTATCTTGTATCTAAACGAATGGATGTTGAATGCCTACATACTACGTGATGCAATATGTATTGGAACAATGAAGAAAAGCTGCTTCGTATCTGGCAAGTATTGTTGTCAAACAAACAAAGTCCACTTGGCTTATTTCTACTGCTTGAGAGATTTTTGGACGAAAATATTTGTTTTGCAAACTTCATCATCAAATGAAGTTCATCATCATTTACAAAGCAACAGGTTGAATTTTTGATTTTTCTACAAATAAACTATACTCGGCAATTATGTCCTGATGACTTTCACTAATTTTTAAGATGTTAATTAGAAAAATCCAATAAAACAGGAAAATCAAAAAACAGGAAAAGTTTAATTTTCTTCATGTTCCTACCTGCTGAAGTTTCTATTGCTTTGTTGCACTTCGTTTTCGACAATGGCGTTGGCAACATGCTATACTACAATTTCACCACTTACATTTGAAACCTACATGTGGAATTGAACTGAAAATTTGCAAAATTTAAAAGACGGTTACATATTTCAAATGTGTGAAAGATGCCACTTACCATATTAACCATGTCGTTCCTTGAACATTTCTGAGAACACAATGTGCTATCCTGCGTTATCATTACTGCAATATACAAACTGCCCTTCCCAAGCATTAAGAAAGGTTTACAACAACGGACTGATTGTAATTTATCAATGAAACTTTAAACTCTCTGGTTCCTTTATTTCACTTTCCCATTACATGATCGATTTTGAAATTGAGCAATCGAACGGTGAAAATTTAGCCTTCTCGCTCATTTTTCTTCAAATTTTAAAGTGAACGGTGGAAAACATTGATTGGATAAATTGTTAAAAATCATTTGGTGGAGACTAAAATGACAGTGATGGAGCTACAATTTGTAAAATAAGAGTCACTTACCAATATTAAGTGCCATTTTTGAAGTTTCCAATAATGAAGCTTTTAATGGGAAGTGCTGAAAAGACATGATAAAAGTAGCACTCTTCAGGAATTAAATCATAACCTTTGCCACTCTAAAATCAGCCGATGTACTCGAAACGTAGTGACAGTTGGGTTGGAAAAGTAAAAAAAAAAGGAAGGTTTTATGAAATCACCGTAAAACGGAGAAACGAGCAGCATTTTCAAGAACTTCTAAAAAATCTCGAAATTGGTAAGCTTTTATTATTCAGAGGGGAATACTTTACATTAAAGAAATATTGGTAGGATTAAGTAATGACTTGCTTCATACTCCTGTTTCAGCTTGTCGTTTGATACAGGCTTATTTGATATCTTGATTTTATCCAATTTCTGAATGAATCATCTCCCTTTATAAGTTTTTTTTCAAGAAAGTAAAATTAAAATTACTGGTATCCATATAGCAGGAAAAAAGAACTTAAATCCTTATTCTCTCTTACAGTAATCATTTTACTGATGTTCAATTAGTCCCACAGTAATCCTTGTCATTTTCTATTATCGTGGAAATAGAAGCACTTCGCCGGCTCACTGTTACCTATTCATTTTTATTAACACGAAACATGAAAGCGAAGTTTAAAAATACTTTCTCTTAGGTTCCTAATTAATCCAGCTTAGCAAAGGAATTCATGATATAAGGTACAGAATACTTTGAAAGTAAAAGATGTCAGGATCAAAAAAGAATTTAAAAACCATCAATTTGCTTCGAAACTTCACTTGTAGCGTCATTATAAGGAATATTTTACAGATATCACAATGGATGAATTTCAGTTAATGGAAATTAAATGGAGAAGTAAGAGTTGTGTTTCAAGTGAATGAATGCTTCGCCAATCCTTCCTAACACGTTGAATTCGCAAATAAGCAATTTCACATTTATTCTGTGGACTGGTTAGCTTTCAAAACAAGGTCAAACTTGAGGTTAATCTATTCCTTAACAAAGGGTTTCTTTCTTTTCGAATTTCAAATTGCATTTCGATAAGTTTTTGAAAGTCGAAAGTTCGTATGTCTGTAAGAAATGACTTAAAAGAACCTACTTATTTGTTCGCCTCCATCTTTGTAGGTATCCTTACGGGCTTAACAATTAGCCATTTTGCGTATTTATTTTCTCACACCTTCAGTAATTCAAAAAAAAAAGATTTATTCCTTGATTTGTTTTATGAAATCTGGTTTTATCCTTTTCAGACATAGGTAGAGATTGTTAATGGCAAGATGGATATGGAAATGGGAATGGAATCGGATTCGATATGAAAAATTGATGTCGGAATAAGATAAACTTGCTTTAAACAGTTATTAACACAACCAGAATATGCCAATACCTGTCGGAAAAACCGAGAGAATTTATCATACATTAAATGCTTAGAACATTTCTAATGATTCATCACTGCATTATTCACCAAATCACATTCCTCAAAATTATCTCCTATACGTTTCTTTGTTATCTTTGTCTAACGGAAATACACATTTTTACCGTTTCCTTTGTATCTAAAGGAATACCCTCTAACGTTTTATGTAAACCACTCCTACTTCTTTATATATATATATCCCTTTTTTGTAAAAGGGTTTGGTCTGGACTAGTGCTCTTCTATAGTATTCTTATAACAGCCTTTGACTCACGGGCAAGCGATTTCTACTCGTTATTCTTCAATAATCCTTCTGATCAATCCTGTATTATATCAATAAAGCGGTAAATTTTACTCTGCGTCCTCATAACGTATATTCGACGTCTTCACAAGGTAAGCCTTTAATTAAAGTTCTGCTTGATCTTAACTCAAGGCTAAACCTTCCAAATCTAAACGACTCGATAAAGGAAAGGAATAATTTTTCACAACAATACCTAGTGCTTGATAGACATACCCAG
>NW_018108238.1:48461-66485 GCF_000183805.2 Loa loa | reverse complement strand
AACCACCTAATCTTCGATGTTGGGAAGGAAAGTAAGGCGTCTTCTCAGGAAGATCTAAACACCTTCACAAACAATAAAATTAAGGTCTGGAAAAAAGGAAATACACATAACCTGCACACGGATATTATGTTTACGTTTAAGAAATTGAATCCGTGGAGCGCATATTTCCCAGCTTTCATTATATAAAACATCAAGTATAAGTAGAAGTATAACCAATGGTAACTAAGACAATTTTTGAAACAAATAGATTCTCCTGCTTCCCATTCATTTCAAATAGCATTAAATACAAAATATTCAAAGAAAATGCTTGCAAATAGGGGTCATGACATATTTTAAGTAGCCCTCACAAATAATTATCCAGTTACTGCATCAATATATCTCACACTATTTTCCGTGTTTAATATGTCAAGGTTGGATGGTTTCGACATTGTTCGTCCCAATGATCTTTATTACAGAAGACACAATATCTTGTTGGAGTTTTCTCAATCTGTTCTCTGTCTAATCCAGTGGCTTTAATATAATTAAGACCGACGTCTCATTTTTGAATTGTCCGCCATTTTGGAACTGTCGATTTATGGTAGATTGAGTTGGCTTATTCCCGACTTCATTAGTAGAAGTTTGACTTTGAGTTACAACTTTCTCTAACTTCACCAACTCTCTTAGGAATTGTCTCAACCTGTTTGCTGATCAAAACTTACCTTTTAATCTCTGCCCATGAACTTTAATCAGGATGCGTCTTGGCCAGTTCTTTTCCACAATTACTTATAAACTTGTATGTTCTAAATTTTCTCCCATTCGATTGTTGTTTTCCATTCACGATTATTTTTCCTAACTAGAAAAGACCGTTGCAAAACAAACTTGCGATAATATACGTATCACCGTATTTCTCCATAAATATCTCTCGAACAAGATTGTAATTCTTTGGCGCAACCTCGTATCCATCAACTGCTTGTAATGCTTCATTTCTTGAGCGCGAAATGAGATAATTGAGTTTCTGGATGTTTGAAAGGTCCTGGTTATATACCACTGCTTCAAAGCCGCTGCAGAATGCTCTCCAGTTTCGAGGATTCCGCTAAACATTGGCAGTTGTAGTTGAATCAATTTAACTGTCGCTCTCTGAGCTGCTTGAACAGATTCCTCTCTTTCTTGTTGTGATAGTTCGCTCGCGAACTCCCCTTTTGATCTGAGATTACGTAAACTCTCGTCTTCATATCTTTTTAAAGTTGCCACTGCTCCCATCCCTCAACTTATTAGGTTCAATACTCCTTGATGACCTTCTGTCATTTCCGCGTACTTTCTATTTTCTGTCTTCTGTTGTTGAAGAGAAATCGTACAAATAAAATCCCTCCATTCTTTGTTGATGCATTCCAACACTCTTATATGTGCTTCATTTCTTCCTATCATTTCTTTGATAGTTCCTTTTCGTGCTTCATATGTTCGTATAACTCTTTGTGAGGTGATTGTTTGTCGAATAGTCTCAGACCCAATTCTTTCACTTTATTAAGAACTTTGATTAGCTTCCTCTTCGTCGGGTTTGCGCTCTGTATTATTGTAAATGACATTCCTTCCCGGCTCGTGCCACCATAAAATTTCTATCGGGAAAGCTAATTTGTTGAATTCGTTTCTCGGCGATATAGATTTATTCGGGATGTAATTGTCGGAAAAACTGAAATAGTTATGTATCATAAAATCATTCATTCAAATAGATCGCATTTATATATTTTTTTCTCATGTTTAAAGTCATGAGTCAGCTATCTAATCTACTAAAAGTGCTTTTTCTGATGTTTTGTGCATATATGGTAACTAATTTGTAAAGGCTTTATCCCATGCAAAATCTTTTATACAATGGTGAGAAAGCTGTACATCAGATAAAACAATTTCTGCGCAATTTTTTCTAAAGAAAACTGTTCTTATATGTAAATTTTTCTTGAACCTGTGAGAATACTGTCAATATGTAATGATTGTTCCTTTTCACACATCCCATATATAAACCCTAAGAATCTCTAGCAAGAACCAATGTTAATTTTTTCCCCGTCGCCACTCAACTCTATTCAACACAATCTTGATTTATTTCCTCTCCGTTTACGAATTGCTACTTCAATATTTCTTCCATTATTCTACTTTATTAATTTGGACTTCATTCTACTATAATCGGAATTAGTTCTAACCTATTTTTATTGTATTTGTTATTCGAACAACAATAAAGAATAACTGCCATACTCCTCAACACATAACCAACTAGTATTCAGTAAGTCATTCTTTCAAAAACATAACTGCTTTATTACTAACAAGAACAGTAGTCTTCATCTTCTAATTCTCTTAATTTTTGTCACGACAGTAATATTGTTCCTCACAATATTATTAGTTAACAACAAAAAAGATGTAAAGTATATCTATATATATATATATATGTATATATCATGCGGTGAATTGGTAAGCAGTGATAAGCTATGCAAAAAGCAAGCAATCTGATCAACTAAGATTCCTTGTCGTTGCCTTCGATAATAATTTGACTGTCGGTTAGTTGATAGGTCGTTGAGTTGGGGATATGCTACAAGAAATGTATTTAGCGAATAGTGTCGTTGTTTGTGGTTCAGTCGTGGAGAATAAGCGAAGAGGCTGTATTGTCTGTTTGACTGTAGAAACTGAACTGTTTTGGATTTTTCCTTATGTATATATAAGGATTAGGGAGGAGTTTTGTAAGCTCCATCGGGATTATCATGGAGGTATGACTGACTGCCCTTTGGCATTGTTGTGTAGGTACCGAGACATCTTTGTGTTATGCAGTCTTTGTGCTGTGTTAGCTTATATCCTTTTCATTGCTTTTAATTTTACAAAATTTCATCACCCGGTCTGTTAGATAATATGGAAATTTTATTTGAGCATAACTTTAATCCGACACCTGTGGATTCAGTAAAGATATCTTTCAAATAACTTTAAACTATGAATTCGAAAAAAACTAGCTAAAAGGACAATTCCACAGTTCGTCGCCTCTCAGTATGATCCATTGGAATTTTTAGTTCCCATAACGATATGATTCAAATTATTCTTCCAAGACTTGTGGAGGAATAACTCATGGGGTCAAATTATAAGTGAAGAGGGCAAAGAACATTGGGAATCCTTCATAAGTGAATGACCAATAAATGTAAAAGTACTGCCGCGGTTTGCAACAAAAACCTTAGAACAAATGGAAATCTATGTTTACACTAATATGTCAAGTATACCTTATTCGGCAGCAATATACGCATCAAACTAAGGGATTAAAGGACCAGAACCATTTTTGATTTTTGCAAAGTTTCGAATTGCTCCAGAATTACTAGCTTGGGGTGCGAATAGCTCAATTCATAATAAAGCGATTGGATCTAGAAAACACAATAAGTAACATTATGGTAGGATTCCCAATTTGCATTGCACTGGATAAGAAATCATTCTAAAACTGCTTCCAAAATTCTATTGAAATCTAGTCGAGGGAACTCGAAAGACAAAATTCTCATTCCACTATATATTTTAAATGACATAACTCAGTTGATGTAGCAACAAAAGAACTTTTTTCCATAAACTCAAAAATTATAAGCCATGGTAGAAAAGACCGCTATGATTGAAGAAAAAGAAACTGATTGGCTACAATGAAAGTATGAGTTCATAAAAAACGAAAATGAAGAAACGGAAAAAAATACTGTCGCAAAGGTGGGCATTTTAGCAAATGGCTGAGGTTATTAAGAACGATAGCCTGGGTCTTTAAGTTTATAAAACTAACAACAAAGGAAAAATTACTATGTTCAAATCATTGTCTACTGAAAACCTAATCGCAATCGACGATACAAATTAGCGGGTACCAGTTGAAACAGTCCGAAGAAGTAGTCGAAAATGAAATAAGTGGAATTTATGTTACAATGAAACTGGAAAATTATGGAGATCAAGAAGTAAATTATAAAACTTAGAATTAGACGACAATAATAAATACCCAATCTGCCTATCGAGGCATAATCCAATAACCGAGCTCCTGATTAGACAATAGCATGAAGACTTGTATCATGCTTGAATTGTTTACACACTCTCAGAAATGAGACATAAATTATGGATACTGAAGGACAGAACAGAAGTCAAACGAGTCTTAAACCAATGCATAGGTTGTAGCTACTAGAATGCTAAACCATTCAAGTTACCGTCATGCCTCAATTTCCAGAAAATCGAATCAAACACTCAGAACCTTTGCACAAGTTGGATTGGACTATTTGGATCCTCTTTCTACAAGATTGGTACTGGTATAACTATTAGGTGGGTAGCTCTATTCACATGTTTCACTGAGAGAGCAGTACATTTCAAACTGGCAGAAAACTTATCTGTCGAAAGCTTTTTGCACATTCTAAGAAGTTTCATTGCTAGACCGGATATCTTGAATTTGTCATAAGCGATAATATGAACCAATTTCAACTGATCTTTTAGAGCATTATGGAACAGAACAATAAACCAACAAAATTCTGAGCAAGAAAAAGGATGATTTGAAAGAATATAATACCAAGAGCCCGATGGAACGGAGGAGCTTGTAAAAAAACGATTGGATTGACAAAAATGGCAATTGTTGAGGAATTAGTGGGTTGTACAGTGAACAGGTCTATCGATGGTAAAGTTTTTTGTAGTTGAAATATAATAACAGCTGGGACCGAAAATCCGAATATAATCCAGATGTTTGAATAGGCGAAAATACATAAACTTTACATAAAAGATTAATAAATGTGAATTAGTTTACTGGATATGTGCAATGTTCCTACCATCAGATTCCTTATAAGATTAAAACATTTTCACACGATTTGTAGATAAATGACTCACCACTTTAGGTACAGAAAAACATTTATCTTATTTTTGTGTGACGAATCCTTTATCTGGGAAATATTCTAAACAACATTTGTACTGGAATTCTGTAACACAAATCTTTTGATTGTATCAACATATCGTGAAATTTTTCTGTTTTTCGACAACAGTGAGAAAAGCTATAAATGAAAAATTGTTGTAGGAAAGAAAGCTTATCATTTTAATGGTGGAAATAAAAGGTATACTCAATACCTGATTACTAAATTATGTAAATTTTGATGACTACGTCATCATGCCTTTTTGATTTCATCTCACCTAACGCTTCTCCAAACTCACTACCAAAGACGACGACCACGACGAATTTATTCCTCATAAACTAAATTCAAAGAAAAGACTTACCAAGTATTGGTTAAACGCCCTCAAAACCTTGATATACTCTGGAAAATATGAAGGAATGAGTATTTTAATTAATCTTAGAGAATGTAAGCAAAGGGAAGATATTTCCCTTAAAATTGAGAATGCCATGTTAGAACGAAATTGTTGAATGAAATTTTGTGATTAATGAACCCGAAATTCCTCGTGATCGTGGAAATTGGTCAGAATAAAGGAAATAAAAAGAGATAAAGATGGACAAACAAGAAACGTCTATTAGAAATGCCTTATGGAAAACTTATCAGGCCAGTAATTTGTTATATCCTCTGGAATTTCAAATTAGCAGCATTTGAGAAAACAACTCGGGAAGTTGATGAACAAGAACCAATCGTTTCACGAACTGGGGTGCTACAGAACGACGAATTCAAACAAAATATCTTTCGCTAATTCCTTTTCTGAAGGTTTTAATCTCCTTCAATCGGAAGTATCGGGAAAACCCGATTTTATCAGATCAAACGTTTTATATTGTAAATACCTCGATGTAGATTTATAACAATATGAATATGGTCTTTAAAAGTCTGTTTAATTTGAATATTTTTTAGATGAATGATTCAGTAGACAGAAATAATGTAATATAAATGTTTCGATCTTAAAGCAATGAATCATTTGTTTAACTTCCATCCCTTAAATTGATAGTCAAACTTGGCACATTAAAAATTTTCATCTGCCATTGATTTGTTATATAATTCCTTCCTTGAAGGTCTTTAATCTTCGTCAGTCGGGAATGTCGGAAAAACCGGCATATTTTTATAGAAAACCCGATTTATTATTTTATTTTAATTGCAATGTCTGGATCACAGATATAAGGTTTATGTGATGCTGACAACATTCCTTGTTTGAACATATTCCAGTATATTTACCGAGAAAAACTTATATTCTTATACCAAATTACTGTAGCCAACAAGCTCCTCTATTGTAACCTTCTTCTGATCTATTAAAGAAATAATGGAATATTTAAACCATTCGCACTAAATAAACAGGAGAATCGATCACTTAGTTCATTCCCATCGTTATCTCTCCTCGATTAGCGGCATGCTCCAAATATTTTAATAAGGACTTCCAAACCAGTCTAGTAATTGACTCTAACCATATTATTCGTTGATGTCTGTTTATTACTTTAAAAAAGAATAAATATTCCAAACTTAACAAGCCTTCCGCAGAATTATTCTTCGTTGCTAGCCAATAAAACAACGAGAACTTTCCCAGCAAAACACGGCTTTCTCGATAACTCCCGTGGAAAAAAGAAAGCTGATTTCGGTAGAGATTTAACGTGAATGCTAAAGTGTCATTTAATTGAAAAGTTAAAGGAGCTAACTGCGGTGCAGTTCTCTTGTCATCGTCAATGAATTGCTAGTAAGATATGTGTAAAATAAGATATGTGATTTTACATATGTGATTTACACATCACAACAATACATTCATAAGGATTTGTTCAACCACTGATAACCGACAAATACAAACCTCCTTGAGCACCAGCAGTGGAAAATATCTTGTTTGTAACTAGTATAGTGGGTCTGGAAGTCAGTCTGTTTTCATTTCGGATTATATTGTTGAAAGGAGTTCGTGATTCAGCAATACGGTTTGATGGACCACGTGATGTTGGGAACTGATGTAGGAGGTCTCGTGGTGTGGTATGTTCTGGGGAGGAGACAGGAGAGAGGGGAGAAGCGTTTCGGGATTGATGCGATGGTTGTGGACTTTTACTCTCTAATTCCTAAGGGTGGAAATAGTGGAAGAGAAGATTGAAGTAGCTATAATCAGTCCAGAAATAGTGATATTTGTTTGATAGATTGCGTTGTGCTTTTTTTCGAAAGAGACATTGATACTCTTAGGGTTTCAGTTCTCACTGACCCATAAGGAATAAATTGAAATATAATTGTGGTCTATTGGATATCGTTATTAGCATAAGTAGTAGAAAAGTTCGCGTAAACGTCGTGTTGTCGAGTCCTTTCACACTTATTTTTACTGAAGCGCTTCTTAAATTTTAGGGCAGGATTTCAGTTACTTCAGGTTTAAGGGATTACTGTTGAGAGTATACAAACTCAACAATGTCGACAAAGGACCTATCAAAGATGACGGTATTTGAATTATTTGAAACTACTTGTTTTTTTTGCTTCGTATAAGATTTTATGGTTTATAGTTCGTTGGATGTGATCAGTGCTAGAAAGAAAGTGAAAGATTTAAAACTGAATTCTGAAATCAGTGGATTCTGTCTGTAAGTTTTTGGATAATGTCTTCGATGTCAAGTATATTTGCAGATGTGGTACTGTAAATAGACTCCAAATTCAAATTAGATAGCCAGGCGATAGATATTAAAAATTTATATTTGCTATGTATAAACCATTGAAGCTATCCGAATAAAAATAAAAAGTGTACAGTATATGCAGCTATTTATTTATAGATTGTTAGCTTGAGTTTGCAGGTTGTTCAGCTCCGTGAGCATCTACGATCGCGCGGTCTCCCAACAGATGGTACGAAGGTTGGGTTAATCGAACGTCTCAAAGGAAGTTATGCTGCTGAAGATACGATACTGAATTCGGATGTCAGTGCTTCAAAGGACAGCCTAGGTGAATTGAGTAGTGCCATAATTTTATTTAGAATATTCTTTTTTTCTGGTGTTTTTGGTAAGCGTGGAAGTCAGATTTTCCGTAACTGGATAATTTTATTTGTGGTTACGTAGGTTTGTTTTGGTTTCTGGATTATTCATTTCCATAGATAAAGTTAATTAAACTGAACGTTTTTGTTTACCTTATCAAGTCTCTCAGAATGCCCATTTACGGTACTGTTCGGTTTGCAGCTTAAAATTTTTGTGTATGTGCAGATGAGTATTTTATAGAGGAAACGGTGCTGGAAGGTGCAATAAATGAAGACGACATTTTGGGACCAGATACTTCAGTGAAAAAGAAGGTATGTTTGCTATTTAATAATTTCAGACTGTCACAATCCAACCAAGACTCTATATTCACTGAGTTCACAAGAAATTTAGAGAAACCAAATTAGAGCGTATTTTTTGCGCACTGTAGGTTGTATTATGTAATGAGAACTACTAGCCTAGTTCCACTAGAGAAAAACAGCTGCAGGATACTCTGTTGACTTTGACTCTTTCGATACAATTAATAAATCACAAAATGAGGAATGCTTCTAATAGGTTTTCAGAGGGAAAAAAGAAATTTTCCACTCTTTTTCGAAATATTTCTAAACGATCTTATTCGACAGATAAATTGATAAATGCATCTTTGGAAGACGGTTGAGAAGTGTGTTCTGTAGGTCGATTTCTGCTTTTACAAAGGGAGGAGGCAAATTAAAAAAAACACCCTCCTTTCTTTATTCATTTATGTGTGGTCCTACTCAATAATTGGCTTACAGATCAATGCGGGATGACTCTTATAACCTAAAACCAATATGTATGAACTGCAGCATTGGCAATAGTCGAGATGCTGTAATGCCTGCAGAATAATATTTTAATACAAAACAAGTTTTAGTAGCAAGAGGAAAAGTAATGAGCTGAAGTTCTTTCATTTTGAAGGAAAATACGTAGCTATTGATTACTTTGCAAAGCAACGGAATTCTGATACTTTGCATCAGAAAAACAAACTTGAGTTGTTGCTCAAAGTATGTTTGGCATCTTCATTCATTTCAAAAATTTTGATAATGAAGTTTCTTTTTTTCAGGAAGATTCAACTACAGCGATACCATCAGCATCAGTAATGACATCATCACTATATGTAGCTGGGGCGTCCAGAAATAATCAACTAGCTGAAATGAACAAGAAAACAGAAGCAATGATTAACTCATTGGATGCCAAGCTGAAACGAGCTCAACGTTTCGGTTTGCCGTTGTGCGATGAACAAATGAAACAGAAACGCGCTGAACGGTAATTATATCACTTTTTGTAAAACTATAACATGGGAATAGATTTTAAGTTCATGTGCGGTTCGGTAACTCGCTTTGGCTTGAATCCAACAAATAGTGACCAATTAATGGTTTGAGTTATAAATTGTGACAAAAGTCGTAGCGATTTATCATTTTCTTTGGGAATAATAAATTTCGCATACTGCGTATATAGTCAAATGTTAACCATCCAGTTTCTTTTTTTTTCCTTTTTTTTTTTGAAGATTCGGCATGCAGTTGAGTGCAGATGCAAGCATCGGTGAAATCCTAACAGAGAAAAAGAAAAAGAGAGCAGAGAGGTTTGCGTGTTTAAATTTCCTGAAATATTTTATTTGTAATTTTTCGTAGAAGAACAATTTAATCTGAAATACTATGTTTTAGCCAAGCACGATAATTCTAATCATATTATATAGTACTTGCTGAGGACTTGTTCAGATAATGCTGTACTTGTTCAAATAATTGGTCTTCGTTGAAGTAAAAAAATTCTGATAATTTGTTCTTTTAGCTGAATGCTGTGTAGTGCGAAATTTAACTTCATGGGAAAAAGTCCTTTGTAAATATAGGGAAACTAGTTTTTTCATTGTCATGAAAAGAAATGAAATCAAATCATGAATGGATTGCAGATTTGGCATTGTCAGCGAGACTGAAAAAATGCAGGAAATTTTAGATAGACGAGCTAAAAGGTAACTGCTGGTATATATGGCTAGAGTTAAGTGATCTTTTGTGTATTGATATCGAAGACGGAAAGAATTCAAAATCTTAAAATTCAGATTTTGCGCAAGTATCATATTGACTAGATTAATAGTACTATTTTATTCCTATTACAGATTTGGCATTGATAATGAAAGCAATGCGGTCATTACTGGTAAAGTTGAGAAAGCCTCATTGGAGGTATTAGAAAGGCGTGGGAAACGTTTCGGTTTATGCTCTGAAGAAGCAGAGGTATCTTCTTCCTTTGCATTTAGTACATCACTGATGACAAAAATCAGTAATGTTAATAAAAACAATACAGTTCAGTTACAAAATAAGTTTTTGAATATTTCCTTGCTTCCCTTACATTTGCAAATTTTGTTTGCTAGTGATGAACAGGTCACTTGGCGAAATTATCACCGTCAGAAAAGTGACATTCATCAAGTGTTATTGAAGAATATTTTTCTTTCAAAGAGAAGTGAACTGCTGAATTCATTTCTGGATGTTTTTAGTTATTATTAATTGTTTACAGTTGGAAATAAAAAAGCAGAAACGCGCAGAACGATTTGGATTGAATAAGAATTGATTATCTATTTAATCCACGAGTGACAATAAATTCTTTTTCTCTTCATGTGTTTGTAGTATCTGTTGCAGAATGTCATTTATATATATATCATTCATTGCAGCCTCCTATTTACTGTGTCATTTTTAACCATTTTGAAAAAAACTGTTAAAAAATGTTTGATCGTGCTGCGAATAACTTTAGGGATTAATGATAAGAATCTAACAACTCTGAAACGGCAGTTCATGATATTTATGTGCTGATGAAAAATCTCGCTAGTCACGATTAAGAGGTTATCTTAATCACAGCCCTTTCATTTGTCGTATTTTGTTGTTTTGTTAACGATACTTCATACAACAATTGCCATGTTTTTATATTTCTCCGTTGAAAAGTAACGATTAATAAATTTATTAATGAGATGAGCTTTATATTATGCTAGTAGAATAGGATTATTTGCCGCCGCATATTTCAGTTTAAATCCAAATAAATTTTAAGCAAACTGTGGGAGACATGTGTAAAATCCGGCGAGAATTAAAAATTGGTTACTTCGATATACAAAAATAAGAATTGGTATTTAGTGACACGAAGTTGATGGTCACTTGATTTTAGACAAGGCAGTGTTTAGCCTGTTCTACGGTGCGGTGGGAATGATACTACATCTTTGTTTTACAGGGGAGATTTCCGAAGGTCAACGATTGTAAAATTTAATAATGGCCGAGGAGGAAGTTGAGATACTGCAGAGCATATATGGTGATGAACTCGTAGTCGAGAGAAGTTCAAAGAAGTAATCTCATCGTTTTTTTTAGTTTGAAACGGAAAGCTAATTTCCCAGCTCTTCATTTTTGGAAGTTATGTATAGTTTCAGGAGCGATGGTTTAATATGTTAATTGTTATGATGACGGTCATTCAGTTGCTGCGAGTGTATCATATTTTCAAGCATTAGTTTTAAAAACCAGAATTCTGGATAAGTAATTCATCATCAGTTTTTCCAAGTTATTGTTTTCGTGAATTTTAGCTCTCCAACGATAGTATTAAGCATGAAAATACGATCAGCACTATCGCAATCACTGTGTGCAGCGAGTATTCATGTTGTTATCGAATTGCCTGAGCAGGTAAATTCTAACTGTTGGCGTGGTCAAAAGTAGCTCTGTTAGTCGAATTTTTAAACTAATATTGAATCTCCGACTTTTGATTTGGACAATAATAAATGCTTTTCAGTACCCGAGAATATCTCCAAAAATTTATTTACGACAGCAGCGAGGACTTGATGAAAACAATGCAAATATTCTTCAGAAAAGAATCTACGAGTATACTGAAGCCAATATGGATATGCCTATCCTTTATGATATCTTTCAAGTTAGAATGTTCATTTCTATTTGCTTTTGTAGTTAAAACTGATACTGCTGGTAATTGGTTGAAAATTTAATGGTAGTTATTGTTGCTGGTTTCGTACACTTACGACTATACAACTCCGTTGAAATGAGCATTGAATTGTTCAACTACTTTTTTTAAATAATATATTCTGGAATATTTCCAGATGATCCAAAAATTTGTGGAAACTGAGCAAAATTTTCCATGCGCTGTTTGTCCAGTGTGCTTGGACGGATTTAGCGCTGAAACTAGCGTTTTTTGCACATCAAACTGTGACCATTATATTCATCAGAATTGTTTTGTACGTTACGTAAACTATACAGAAGATGAAATCAAGCGAGAACTTAGTGAATGGCCAGAAGATATGAAGTCAAAAGTGGATCAGGTGTAAATTTTGTTACTTGATCTCTAAATCTAATGATACCACCTGATGAAGATATGATTTTTGGGATATAGTGAGATGCACAAAAATTTTGAGCGAAAATTATATTTTTGAGATGTGATGCATGAGGGATTTGAGCAAAAATTATTCCATAATTAAAGCCATTTCAAGTTAAATCTTTCTAATTCGCTAATAGAAAGATAAACCTTAAAGCGTTTAAAGGTTTTAAAATGTCCTGTATGTCGAACACCACTGAGTGAACAGGATTTATCAGTAGTTGATCGGGAATCGATCACTTTGGATGAAATTATTGGAGATGAAGAAAAGTTTGAATTTAACTGGAAAGAATGGCGAACAAAGCTAGAAGAATTACAGCCAATTTTCGAACGACAGAAGGCTAAAGGTGGTTTAATCGATCCGGAGGTGGAACGGAAGCGTTATCTAATCACTGATGATATTGTGAGTTTAACTTATTCTTAGTTTTTTTTTTTGAGTGGTATCATTAATACCTTTTACTACTATACATACCTTTCACTACTACACTTCTCATTATGTTACTGAAGTTCTGGCTCACGTAACAAATTCATTGAGGTTGCGGCCTTCAACTATCGGCATTGTTTTAAAGATCACGTGATCATAGTTCCTTCGTTTGTAATTTCACTGTTGTGTTTATTGTGAGTCCTAGGAAAGACTGCGCGTGTGAGAACCGCTGATTTGGAAGAATACCACTGTTTCATTTCACATTACTTCGAGGTGAGCTAAATATATAGTAACTGATCTTCAACTTCAATCAGGCCGATATATATGTCAGTTGTGTGTTTGGCCGAGGCTTACTGATGCAGTTTTTTTCATTTAAGGAAGTCTTCATAAAATTTCCTGAAATATTCAACTGTTTATTGCAGGTGTTTGAAAGACGGCCCGTTGCAAAATCATCTCAGCAGAAAGAAAATATCGAAGCCGTTGAATGCGTCGAAAATTTATCAGCTGGACCTTCTTATCAATTTTTGTATCATCAAAAATGTAAATCAGGACGTCCTTATTCGTTATTTCGACTTCGAAATCGGAATATGGGACACAGAAATGGTCCTTCTAAAGAGAAATTTAGGAAGGATCGAGGTGGAAATGGTTACATTCCAACATAGGAGGAGGTGATCATTCGAATGTGTTGGTTGGATGAACAGAAATCAGATATTAAGCAGTGATATAATTAATTTTCATGTCTAACTGGGAAATTAAAAACGGGACTGTCTGAAATATTTGTTGCTTTGGAAGAGAAATGAAGTTGATTAAAATTTCATAGCTATGATTTATATTTTTCGGTTTTTGGAAGATTTTTTCATCCTTCTTGACAAGAATGGTCAATATCCAAGTTGAAAATTGCAACACTCATTAATCTTGCCTTCCTTCCTTTCAGCAGTGTCTTGTTCAATTCTTGTGTCAATGAGAATCTACTATCTATAGAAATATTATGGGTCTTTCAGATTGTTGTTTGAAATTAAAACCTTTTCTTTAAACACGGCTGAAGAATGGATGAAAACAGTTGAAATATAGCTAGTTTGAAAATTATTGTGTTGTAACTATGTTGTAACAGTTACTCTGTACTGGTTGATTAGATTATTGTTAATAATGTTACTCAAACTTATGGCTTGGGCAGCGTCCGAAAATTATTCTGAAATTATTTTCCCAATTATAGTACAAGGTTTATTAGGATAAAAAGCCATGAAGGAAATCGAGTTTTTGTGAGAAATTCGAAAAGAAATGAACTTTGCTTGGAAATTATTCCATTGGTATTAAAAATCGAAATTACAATTCTTCCGAAACTGTTTCATTTCTTAATGTATTAAGCAATTCTTTGAGATTAGTTCAAAATCTTTCCAAGCGTTTTCTTTTTTCTTTCGCTTTTAGCTAGCTGATGTATTCCACGTGCTGGTGATGGTGTTTATTGGCATACTTGTGCATATGTGAATTCATTCTGCATTTCACTTATTGATACCCAAGTAAAACGTGAAGCTCCAATTTTTTCATGATGTTTTCAGGTGTAGTGTAAAATTCAGAAACTTGTTGACGATTTTATAATCTATTTTAACTGCTTTTATTCGAAACAGTGAAGAGGGAAAAATTCAAAAAAGGGGAAGGAAAAGAGTTGCATTGTCATTTTTTTCCTTTCAAATTGGGAATTTAGTAGATGGATATGCAGATCGATCGCTAGCTTCTTCACCTAATTATTTGCACACTCGATCGGATGGCCTTTAAGGATGGTAAAAATGTAGTGGAGGATTCTAGAAGAAACACAACCCATTATATCATTTTCCTCGTCTTATGTTTACCCTTCTTCCACGTTTCTTTCAAGATTTTATGTTCGTAGCATTTTTTAGGTTGAGTTGACCTAAATGTCACATCTATTACGTGTTTGCGATATTTTGCGCTTTAAAAAGGATAGAGCGACTTGCACCTATGCGAACCTATCAGGTTTGCACTGTTGAAAAGTGTCTGCTTTATTAATCTTAGTCATCAAGCCATTTTCAAACAGTTTTCTTTCCATTCTTATTGATGAGCAATGATGCATTTTTCATTTAGGAGGTAGGGGTCTTGAATAGGCGCTTTTTGAAAAAATTGGGAATTGTTTTACTTGCATTTAGTGGTAGTTGTATTATAGTTGGATGCCAACCTTTTTGATATGATGAGATATCTTAAGTTGTGCTAGAAACTAATTTGCCAGTCTTCGCAGAATAAAACATGCACGACTTTTCTACTTGTCAAAAATAACTAACTACCGGCCCAATATAACCATATGGTAACTAAATTTCGTATTCTGTTCCTTCGTATTTTTTAAAATTAATAAAAAATTCAACAATATAATTGACGTTCTTTGGCCATCTTCAAACGCACTCCTATTTTGGTGCTAAGATCAATTCATTATTTTTTCCCACTTGTTTTACTTATGTTTAACTTCTCTTTTTTATCCTACGTTTTTAACCGAAAATTATACTTTAGCAGTGACATTCGAAGCCAAATATTTCATTTTTTCACAAAAACTTTGTCGCAATATCGTTTACTTCTAGGCCTGTTGAATGGACATAAAGAAACGCCTGATTATAAATGCTGTAGCACAGTATATTTGCTGCGATTAATAATCCTTTCATAGTTAAGTCTCATTAATTTAATCCGAAGATCATTATGAGTAGAATCCAACGTTTGTCATAAAGATTTCTGCATGTTTATATCGTTTTATTAAATGGTTGTAAATCCGGATACAAAATTATTGTCAGCCTTTACTTGATTTGAGCTCCATTTTAAGATTCCCTATAACTTTTCATAAAATAGGATTTAATCGATGCTTCTGCTCGCTGCCATATCAATTTGATGCGTTGTTTCTGCTAGCCTCATTCACGCTTACTCATCATACGATGATATGACTGAATGTTGTTTGATTAAGGTGCGTTTTTTGCATCGTCAGAATCCATTCATTTTGCTGTAGAATCGTTTGATATTTCTATTTTCATATTTTGCCATTCAAAGATTTTCATTGGGACATCCATTTTTTTGTGGAATGAGTTAGTTTGATATGGTTTGCTCTCCACTTTCAAACTTTTTTTTTCCATTTACTTGCAGTTATACTTTGAACGTACCTGCAGTAGCAGTTATCCTCTGAACATACTACAACAACGACAACAACAACAAACAACAAACAACAAATAACAAACAACAAACAACAAACAATAACCAACAACCAACTACTACTACTACTACTACTTGCTACTATTTGCTACTTTATTTGCTATTACTCGCTACTATTTGCTAAATATCTCAGGTTACTTCTTCAAACTCATTGAACTTCTCCGTAATGAAGCTTCCAACAAAGTTTGAAATTTTTGTGTGCTCCAAATTGTTTCTCTGAATACAAAGATTTTGGTTTCTATATGTACTTGTTTTATTAGCATCAAGAAACATGTGAGGTTAAACTCTTCACTACCGATGACAAAACAATCGGAGAACTAACTACGCTGTACGACAAAATTCCAGATGAAGAAGTTAGCTTAGAAAATAATTTGAAAGAAGGCAAGCGGGACGGACTGTATATCACAGGATACGACGAGAAAGGAATAGAGAGTGAAATGCAGTTTGGTATGCAGTGAAAAGTGAAAAGCAGTTCGCATTGCACATTTATTTTGGAGCTAGAATAATTTTGAGTATCATTTTAAAAATTATTCATTCAATCAAAAAATGATGGAAACAAATCTAAAATTGTTTTGTTTCATATTGTTAAAAATGCGAAGAATTTTCAGACCGTCTTTACTATCTTCACTCTTTATTGATTCTATTATAAAGCATTAATGATTTGTTAACTGACTCTTTCTCCTCCTAATTTTCTCTCATATTTTCTTAGAATGCTTTACATTATGTTTTGTTGTTCGAATTTTTCACATATTTCATTTAGAACTTCTTTCATCGATTTCTATTACGCTTTGCTATGATTTCGCTAGAAGGATTTGGAGTTTTGCAGCCATCAGATGAGGATTATAATGAAATTTCTTTTTCTTTAATTCGCCTTCTTCTTACTTTTTCTTCTCTTTATTTCTGATTGACAAAGGTGATCAGGTTCGACGACGTTATCATATTATCACACAAATCAGAAGAATATCCCTGTTTTGATTCATCTTCTTTGTGAATGGAAATCATTTTCTTCAGCATTACTTCGCTTAATCTTAGCGCCTTCTATGCGATGAAAAAGATTAGGATCACTGATGATTGCACAGTAACAGCAACTTATCATAATTCCTTTAAAGTGATATCAAGCATGAAGTTCTCTAAATGGAGACCTTCTATGATTCTTTCAATCCGAATACGTTGTGGAAGATTCTGTGTGAATATATTCTAATCTTATTTCTGAATAGGTTCTTTTTTATTTTATCAAGAATTACTCGAAATTACTTGAATTTGTATACTAGGATTAATGTAATCAGGATTGTGTCTTCCGGTTTATTTTAATTAATTCAATTTGGAAGTTTTCTACTTTATTCATCATATAGCTTAAAACAAATCTATGGGGCACTGCTGCGGTTAACTGGTTGTTAGGACAGCCGATCGAGCCATCGGCATTGTGACTAACAACATTTACGTTTACGGTTTTATTCTGTGATATCTTCTCTTCGATGCTAGAGGATCATTTGCACCTTTAGCCATAAATGTATAACTTCTCTTGCTTATTACTAAATTATTTTGATCAAGACATAATTGGGTAGGGAAGATGTTTCAAAGACCTAATAAATACAAAAGCAGAAAATGTAGGGATGAAAAAAAAAGAAGAGACACGGCCATCGTAGACAGCTGGCAATGACATATTCAAAATTTGGTTTCACTTTACTGAGATTCTACAATAGATATGATCTGTAATTTTAGACAGCTGTGCGTATGGAATTTTACACTATTATTTTAACTATTATTTTTTCACTATTATTGAAAAATTGCTGTCTTAAATGTAATACTTTTAGATGAAAAAAAGGAGAACAGCTGTTAGATAATGTTATTCAATCATTTTGAAATTATACTGTGTGCTTTCTCTGACAATTCATTCGTTCAAGGACAGTGCTTGAATGACTATGCTTCAATGATTTAAGAATTAAAAGTGTGCAAATCGATTTATTATATAGAAATGAGTAAACGGTCATATGCGATGCATTAAATGATCAAATCACTTATCATGTTTAAACAAGCAGGTTTATAGCTTGACCTTTAAAAAGTGAAATATGGCTTATGATGGAAGAATTCAAAAGTGTCTTCTCAGAAGATTTTAATTTCTGAGGTATATACGTAGCTGTGAATTAGTATGATCAGCAGAAAGCATTTGATAATCTCTCTCTACTGATACAATGAAATGGGAAGT
>NW_018108238.1:37842-48401 GCF_000183805.2 Loa loa | reverse complement strand
AGGTCGAAAAATCGAAAAAGTCGAAAAGGTCGAAAAAAAAAATCGAAAAAATTTCGATCGAAAAAGGTACTACACTGTCAAATTTGGAATTAAAAAATTTTTCAGATCATATGATTTCATCCTTATTGAATTTTCAATGATTTAAATCATAACATTCCAAAAGAAACAGTTACTGGACTCTTTTGCAGCATATTTTAAATATGTAAATTATAAGTGTCAGATTGTGTTCCGAAATATATGGGGAGTACTTTTTTATTTGAGTGTTGGTTGCCATATTTTGTTTTAATTTTAGACAGCTGTGCGTATGGAATTTTACACTATTATTTTAACTATTATTTTTTCACTATTATTGAAAAATTGCTGTCTTAAATGTAATACTTTTAGATGAAAAAAAGGAGAACAGCTGTTAGATAATGTTATTCAATCATTTTGAAATTATACTGTGTGCTTTCTCTGACAATTCATTCGTTCAAGGACAGTGCTTGAATGACTATGCTTCAATGATTTAAGAATTAAAAGTGTGCAAATCGATTTATTATATAGAAATGAGTAAACGGTCATATGCGATGCATTAAATGATCAAATCACTTATCATGTTTAAACAAGCAGGTTTATAGCTTGACCTTTAAAAAGTGAAATATGGCTTATGATGGAAGAATTCAAAAGTGTCTTCTCAGAAGATTTTAATTTCTGAGGTATATACGTAGCTGTGAATTAGTATGATCAGCAGAAAGCATTTGATAATCTCTCTCTACTGATACAATGAAAATGGGAAGTGATCAGTGAGTTTGATCGATTTGATGTTCATTAACTAATAAGTAATGATCGGCAATGGAATAACCTGAAATCCTGGACGAAATGCAACCGAAATAATAGGACCTTCTGAAATGAACTGTGGAAATGACTTCTCATTGCCATATTCGGCTAGATCTCTAACTTTGACTTCCCTATGAGACTACTACCTTTTGAATCCTTTTTTTCTTTCCTTTCATTGCACCGTTTAACTTCCGTTCTATGCACACCTAAAACAGCTTTTGACATAATGATGTACTCATTCGTACACTTGCACACAGACACACACACAGGCACACACACATACATACATACATACATACATACATACACGCCCACCGCACACACATGCGCTGAGATAGATTAGAGAATGGATGGCACTGTCGTCGTTGATGTCACCTTCCAGTGAGATGGGTGCGGCATGTTGAGGGAGAGGAGAGGTTCCTTGTTGGCGATACTTATGTTGGCCGGTGTCTTTCTCTATGTTTGGTTGCTTCTCTCAGTATGGCAGGAGGTCGCGTCAGTTTCTCAATGTGGCCGGAGGTCTAGGCTGGAATCATCTAGCTTGTGTTGTCCGACGATGATTTGTTAGCCGATTTATTGCTATTGTTACTTTTCTCATCCACTAATTTCTAACTCTTTTCATTATTTCCGAGAATCAGGAACCAAGGAGAATTGATTTATTACATTCATAATCGGCGAAGAAAGCATGCAAATCTAGTTATCATGACTTGTTATATTCGAGAGAAATTTCTGTGAGCTTTCAACCTTGGTCTTTGACATCATCACATCAAGAAATCCACTTATCTTCCGACTCAACCTTTTCCTGATAAATTATCTCAGATTTGAAATTACCAGTTATTAGTGCTGCACGTGGTTATTAGCCACCTTTATTTCGCTGAACGCCATTCTAGGCTGATTCCTGAATTAATTCGTTGTATTTTCTACATTTTTCTTCTCATTGTAATCCAGAAAAATGCAAAGTTTACGCAATCGTGCTCAGTTTTGTTGGAGCTGGATCAAAGAACGTTGCAAAGATCTTTGGTCCAGGTTGACTTGGTTTGCGATGAGTTTGTTAGATTTGTGCGGTTTAACATCAGCCTTTAGCAAATCGGAAGCAACTGAGAAGAGTTGTGATATCAAGCGTGGTGTTGCTACTGGTGAAGTGATCGTTGAATTGAGGCCAGGCTATTTAACACGAATGAGTGATAATACCAAGAAGATATCTAGTGGTGCTGGCATCGGAACACAGGTTCATAAGGTTTGTTGCTATGCTTTTTTTTGCGCTCTGTATAAATAAGATCATCTAAGTCTGTGGGGGTCACTATCATTAGATAAATGGTGGTTCAGTCCTCAGCTTGTAGCTGGAGAATTGTTGTGGTAGCTTCATCATATCTATTTGAATAATTCTTCGTCTGAAGCATTCCTGCGTTACTATAATCAATTTCTATTGCGATTTTACTATAATCAGTTTTTATTCCGAATTCAAATTATCATTTTATCATTTCATCTTTTCTACCTAGTGTTTGTGAATTCGAAAGTATTGTTGATTGGTTAGGGAGGTGAACATGATAGGGCGAGTTATTACTTTTGGGCTTACACATTATGCTGGATTATTTGTCTTGAAAATATCAGCTCATTGGGATGTGGGGTACAATCGTTTCTTCCTGCAAATGATAATCGTTGCTGTATAATGCGCCCAGAATAGTGGATGGGACAACTGGTTACGGATGAGAGGTGATGAAATTGGTTAGATATATTTGGCGTGTATTTGTGGTGGCTAAAGGACTGGAACATAGAGTTTTGTTGTTGCTTCTGGAAAGATTCACAAGAACAGTAAATGGATGTAAGATTACAATATCCATCGGATTTAGGAAAACCAGAATCACTCTTACATGAATAAAATTCGATGATGGACTTTATCCATTATGGTACTACGTGGTTAATGTCACAACCAATAAATTTTGATTCCATCACCTTTCCCTTTTTTTCTAATTAAAAGGGAAGAATATTACCTCATCTCTGTACTCACTCTGCATTTCACTTTTTAAAATTTTTAGGTAAAATTATCTTCAAGATATAATTGAAGGTTAGGAATGGAAGAAAAACTTGGTTAAGTGGTACAAATCTGTTATCATTTGCTTTTCTCGTTTCTTCTTTCTGGTGGGTAGAGGCAATTGATTTTTTAAGTTGTTTAAATTTGAACTTTTGTGGGGAAAACCAGATAATTCTTATGAGTTTCTTTAAGACTATTTGTGCTTGGAATATTGGAATTTTCCAAGATACTTAATTTTCCGTTAATCAAGTTAACTACAGGTGATAATGGTTGGTACCGGTGGTGTCGGCAAGTCAGCGTTGACTTTACAGTTCATGTATGATGAGGTTAGTCCTTCAATTGATCTTTTTCTTTAGCTTTTATCGTTCAAATCTGCGATTCTAACAGTTCCAGCAATAACTGATGTAGCATAACTGATCTGTGTTACCGAATTTGGGGAGTGAATATCGCTGAATTATTTGGACCGGCCAGGAATGTGGCTTGAGTTTGAACGTTTCTACTTTTTTTCTTCAACTATTATACCTATCTGTCCTTTCACCTTCATCACTGTCGCCATTCTAAATTGTCATTGTTTTTACGGACCCAGTAAAGAAATGTACTTCTGAATTGTATTTCAAATTTTAGTTTCTGCAAAATACTTCGTACTTTTGTTAGGGAAAAAATTATGACTCAAACAGATGAAACGGTTTTCGAAATTTATGTTTTTTTGTTCTTATTTTTTGTGTAATGAATAACATAAGATGTCTCTTGCATTGTAACTTTATTCTTATTACTTGAATACCGGTCGGAAATGGAGGAAATAAGGGGGAGGGAAGCCGAAGCAAAGAGAAGCTAGGAAAGTGCTAAAGGAAGGATCGGAGAAAGAGAATAAGAAACAAGGTAATGGATGGGTGCTATTCGACAATACACTACTTTTATTTTTTGAATTCTTGAAATTTTTTCATTTTTTAAAGATTTCAAATGGCATTCATCGGTCTTCTTTATCCTTCTTTTGGGTTTTTTCAAGTTTAGTTTCGTCAGATCTTCAATTTTTTAGGGCAATAACTGTTCGATCAATGAGAACGAGGTAGATGGAACAAAGGATGATTACAGAGATGCTAAGATAATCAGTCTCCAAAGAAAGGATACTCTTGACATATTTTTTAATTCTTGAATGTAGCAGTTTGAAAGTTCGCGAACTTCGGTTTAATAGAATAGAGCAGAGTGAAAGGGAAAAGGTACTTCATAAGCAAAAGCAATTTTTTTTTTATTCACAAGCAAGGATGGAAGAGAAACCAGTGTAATTTTTAGCTTGCTTAAGGTTTTATAAACTGAGATTAGGGAATAAATTTTTCCATTAGGTTCTGATCCTACCTCCGGTGTTCGTATACGGTAGGTATCGATTGTTTTTTTTTTTTTAAAGAATTTGCTTCTCTTCATTCTGTCTTTTTTCTTGTTTAATTAGACTTCAGTTCAAGTTGAAGCTTTATCAGGAATTCATCAATACAGCTGGATTGTGAAGAAAAGAAACCGGTAGTAGAATAGTATTAAAAAAGCTGAGGAAACTGTCTCAAGATCGGTCGATCCGGCGGAAGCATTTATATTCTATTTTTGTCTTTGTTTTTTTTTCTGTTATATGGAACACTAGTTTCTGAAACCTATCCATTTTTAATGACTGTAAAAAATAAAAAAAGAGGTATAAATTATTGGTTTTTCAAAGGATCGCTGAATTTTTCTGGTTCCCTCTTATTAATTTTCTTCAATATCTGCTGAAAATATAGTATGATAATTTATAAGCATTTTTAGATGATAGGCGAGAGTAATAGAATGATCCATGTCTCCAAGGACAAAATATGCTATTCTGTTTTTACCTGCTCATTAAAATTTTCCTGCTTATAATGCATAAAAGATTAACCTATCAATAATTTATCGGTCTCATCTGATTGTACAAAAGACCGACTGTACAAAATGTCTCAGCTGCACTATCATCTAGCATCAAATGAAAAGTGATTTTAATTCGTTTTATTTAGGTGTATTTTACATTGCAAAATGTTGTTGGAAACTTTGAAAGGTACTGGAAATTTTCTTTTTATTTTGCATTTCACGGGCAATAAAGTGCTTATTGGGAAATGACCAACCTGATTTACGTATCGTTTAATTTATTTCTGTTCGTAATCTGTTTTACAAAGACCGACTGTATAAAATGTCAATTACATACTCTGAATATATGAAATTTTACTTCAAAAAGATGGTTAAGTTTTCTATTTCATGTTTTTCTCCTCTATTGTTTTGTATTCTCTGATTCTCATTTTCTTATAACTGTCAAGAATTAAATGATGTAGTTCCACAGAATTACTTGGGGGAAAAAAAGTTCGCTTTAAGAAAAATACGAAATTCATCGTTGGTCGAGTTTTCAGCGTTTGCAGTTTCTACCTAATTAGCAAAGATTCCTATCCATTTGAAAAAAAATAACAATAGTTTTATGTTTGTCTTTTTGTTTTCTGGCGATCAAGTGAAATATCTGGTGTTGTTCATTAAATGCTATGGCTTTTATGTATAGAGTTCGCAGTCACAGGTCTTCAGTAACTCCATTAATTAGTTTGTTCAAAATATTGATACTAACCTTGCGCTTATAATCGTCCGATTGAAACAAATGATTTCCATAAATTGTACTTTTCACACAGTTCATTTTCATCAGTTAAAGAAGTTATCCTTTTGTTTTAGTTCGTAGAAGAATACGAACCAACAAAAGCAGATTCATATCGAAAGAAAGTTGTACTGGATGGTGAGGAATGCTTAATCGACATTCTAGATACCGCTGGTCAAGAAGATTACTCGGCAATCAGGCAAATAGACAAATTTCACATTCTTTTCTAAATTTTCAGTCAGGATAATTTAATTTGAGGATTTTTGTCAAGTGATGGAGGTGGTTTTTAGATTTTGAGAAGAAAGAATTAGTCAAGTTTTAACCGACTTATTAAAATTTACTTTTTGGACACAATCTTTGCTTCTCGAAAAAACTTTGAGCTTTTTGTCAGGTTCCAACTTTCACTTAACCTCACTAATAAGTGATAATTGTAGAGATAATTATTACCGAAGTGGTGAAGGATTTATTTGCGTATTTTCGATAACCGATACAGAATCTTTCGAAGCAACAAACGAATTCAGGTTATCCACCTCTTGCTCAACTACTTCATTTATTTAATCATTTTTTATTCACTGTGTTACTCATATTTTCTTATTGTCCTATTTTACTTCTTTTCCAATTGTATTACTACTGTTCTGAGCTACACCTGACTGTGAATCAGTGGTAATCACCCTCTGGTCATTCACTATTATGGTCATTACCGTGGTTTATAACTCGTTGTTATTATATTCCTTTACAGGGAGCAAATATTGCGCGTTAAAAATTCTGCTATGGATTCATCAATTCCAATAATATTGGTTGGAAATAAGTCGGATTTGACGAATGAACGTTCAGTAATGCAATTACACGCACAACAAAGAGCCGAGCAGTGGAATGTACCGTATATTGAAACGTCTGCCAAAAACAGGACAAATGTTGATAAAGTACCGTTTTCTTGTACTTCACGAAAATAAGGTTAACGGAATGGTAGCGGAAATAACGGGAAAGAATCATTACTATCATCAAGTAGTAAAAGGAAGCAAAAAAAGCTTTTGGATACTTCATTTTTTTAATGGGGAGTTTTGATCTGTTGTTGAGACCTTGTGTAGTATTTTAAAATTACGCTCTATTCCAGCAACATCGTATCATGCAAAAGTAACTGCGAATTTGCCTTTAATTAGAATAATTTCAAACAAATTTGGCAGCGTAGTTTGCTTTGATTATTTATTAGTTTTTAAAATCAAAATATTTCTTCAAAGACAAGTGGTGAAATATTTCAGGATTGCAATTTATATTTGATTGTGTTTAGTATCAGTTCTTTTCGCATCCTTTTTTGATTTCCAGATTGTTTATCCAAGATATTTTTTACAGCAGTAATGGGGATACTGTTCTATTTGTATGTGTGTTGTATCCAACATAACATTTATTCGGAATAATAATTTTTTATTTTAATACTTGTTTTACTTTGAGTCGTTGTAAATTTAAGGGCACAGACATTCACGATTTTTTAGCAATTTGTAGCTCACTTAGACTAAAAGTTATTCATAGAATTCAAACTTGATAATTACTAGGAAAGGTTTCTCTGAAATATTCCATGCAAAAGTATTGGTTTTTAAAAAAATTGAATTCCAGGTATTTTATGATTTGATGCGTGAAATAAAGCGGAGAAAAGGCGGTACGCTGAAAGGAAATGCTTCCGGTGGTGATGCGATACCTCGCGACAAATTTCGAAAGAAAAAGCGATGCGATATATTATAATATCTTTGAAATACTAATAATAAATTCCCTTATGGGATGAGAGACTTTTCATAAAACTTATGGGAAAATTTATGGAGATGTCTCGAGGTTTTCTTTTAAAATTTGCTTATTGGAGTTTCGTTCACTTTCTATTGAAGACGTTGCATATCACTAGCGACATACTCTATCATTATATTCTATTTATAAAACTCGATAATTTTAACAAACTTATCCATTCGTTTTTTTTTGGTAATAGTTACAATAGTTTTTACACTGTTTCCTTTTTAGCAAACTGTTCAATTGCAAAAACATTCGCCACCTCTCTACATTCTTAACTTACAGTCTCGTTTATTATTACACTTATATCCGTACCTTTTTCGATCGGAAGGTAAGTTTTACGAATACAAATATTATTCAGAGAAGCGGGGCTAAAAATATGGGAAGGAAGTGAGATAAAGCCGAGGTAACGGCCAAAAAGCTATGTCTTGGTGGGAAAATAAGAAAGATACACTGTGAGAACTATATTTCAAAATGATTTCCCTTTGCTTCAATTTTTTTACCCAATGTTTCTTATTTACTATTATGGATTAGATTACAGTCAAAATTATGCTTCTTATTTGTAAAGATAACTTTATAAAATAACTAGGAGAAATATTTATTTGCATTTCTTTCGTCCAAGTATGTAATGTTTCCTCTTATCAAATCTAAAAAGCTCATTCATTTTCTCTTCTTTTCTAAGTTATTTCATGACAGTTGTGCTCTCATAATTGTGTGTACTTGAAGAATTTGTAAGTTTTATTGTTCAAATTGCGTTCACATATTGTTACCTATGCAAATAAGATGCAGTTCACTCTTTTTATTATTATTATTATGATATTTGTATGTTCAAGTTACCACTTCAAGTTGTAGGATAAATAGTCCAGTTCTGCATCATTCAAGTTTGCAAATTCCCCATTATTAATGTGGGACAATCAGTGAATTTAGTATGGATAATAAGCTCGGTTGTGCTATTATACGTTGATTGCAGTATGACTCATTTGAGGTCATATGAGATCAGCCTAAAATCGCAGATAGCGACGGACCGAAAAATGTAAATATTGGGTTAGGATTTTGATTGAATTAGGATATCAGCAAGACTACCCGACTGTTCTGTGCGCACGTTTTGGTGAGTGGACAGTTAGGTTTCGGACTTATCTTAGATTTTAACCTAGATTTATTAATGAAGTAGGCATTAATACATTTGTGATTAAGCCTCAAGGAAGGAGACAGCGTTCATTGAAATCTCACAAATATTTACTAGTCGTCTATATCCCAGTTTACTAAGGATGTTGGTAGAACGGAGTGTGGTGAAGATATCTATTCTTCAGAAAATGAATAATGAAATCATTGAGGATCATCGGGTTAGATATTCTGCCATTTGAAATCTAAGTGGCAGCGGGGATGAGATCGAAGGTTTCATTGTCTCTCACTCACCATGTTAAATTATTGCCGTGTTAAATTTCACACATTTGTGTTTCTTGGTCATTGTGCGGACTAAGGATGGCTATTGTATAGATATGTTTGGTAGCGGATAAAGCAGTTGCAGTGCTAAGGTCTAATTAGTCTCTCTGTTCATTCAAGATATCTCTTTCTCGCAGACATATCAGCCAGTCCGAGCTATTATCGTTCATCCTTTTACCATGTAGTTGGGACTTCATTAAATAATTACGTTTTATGTCCTTTTTGTTGTGTTACTGTTTCCGTTGCATTTCAAACGAGCTTTTGACTCGAAACAATTCATAAATAGCCAACTTGTCATCTTGTATTGAAAGAATGAGTGGATTCAGAAACGGTGCATCTCTTCCCAATAATTAATTTGTAAAGCAATTATTTAAAACTATACATCATCGTTATCTTCTGTTGCGAATTATTTGCCGATGGGACAGTTTATAAGAATATCTGTTAAAAAAGTTACTGGTTACTAGTGCTATGCATAGTGCTTCGAAGTTTTCAAAGTGTATGTCACAAGTAACCAGTAACGTAATAGAAAAAGCAAGAACTGTGCTGTTACTATTGGTCTGCCAGTTCGGTGTCTCACTGCTATTATCTTATTGCATCAGGAATTTTCTTCAGAATCATCAGCAACTTTGAACTGAAAAGAATGAGAACTCAAATTGTGACCATCCTCTTATTAAGCTATCATCTTAGTTTCAATAGTGTTCTATGAGACTGACTTGATGCTGGAAATTAAGGATCGATTCGGAAGTTGCCAATTTTGGTGGCTTTTACTTGTTGTCACTCTGAACGGTAATTGTTTGGCACACTTCCTAGCACCAGCTATTCTATCCACAAAACTTCAGCTGAAAGCTGACACGGTGAGATTTGCTTTTATTTTAAATTCTTTTGGATTTTAGCCTTAAAATTAGTTTGTAACTCAAGTTTTCGTACATTTTGCTCTTGATTTTACTGCTTATAAGAATACCTAGTAGATGACAATCGTTCTTTTGCTCCTGCATGTAATATTTTATTTGTCATGTAGATCGAATACGTTGGTTTTCCGCATTCAGCACTCAACGGTACAGAGGTAGAAATACGACTTCAGTGCATTGATGATTCAGATGTGACGTTTCAAGTGCAGTATGTTATAAGGAGTTCCCCGTGTGATAAGGAGTTTTTCGACGCTGGCCGACATGTTCAAGTAAAAGATTTATTGGTAGGTATAGTTTCTACTTGTTTTCTTATGTTTGGGACTCTTCACTTTGGATCTGTGCAATAATTGCTACATTACGACTAGCTTCTTGCAGACTTGATTTCTGTCGGAAATAATTTCGAATTATGGTTTAATCATACCAAGCCTTGATTTTGTGTGTGATGACAGAGTAATATTGGACTTATAAACTTAGTTTATTTGTTCTTTCTCATGGTTTTCCATTCTCTTTCTATCATGATTTCAGAATTTCTATTTCGAACACGAGTGGGAGATACCTCCCGGATATGACTACACCAAGATTTTGTTTTACAAATCTCAGCCTCAGCAATTTAATTGTCGTCAGTCACACGGCATGGTACTTGTTCAGGACGATGAACGTCCGCTTCGGCCGTTGGAAATACATGTTGTCAAGGAGGTATGAAAAAGTAACATTTTGATCAGCAAATAACATTGAAGTCCACTGCTTGATAAATTTAAAGCTAGATAAGTAGTGTTTTGTCTTGTATATTCTTAACTAGATCGAAAATGTTTAACTCGATTGTATCTTTATATGAATTTATTTTTTTTTCTCCTTACATTTTCCAGGCGAGTTCCAAATACTCTAGTGTTCTAAATGCAACCACATCTCACTTTATACAAGGTCGACAGATTATTGCTCGACGTCAGCAGATAAAAACAAG
>NW_018108238.1:28490-37674 GCF_000183805.2 Loa loa | reverse complement strand
CGAACACGAGTGGGAGATACCTCCCGGATATGACTACACCAAGATTTTGTTTTACAAATCTCAGCCTCAGCAATTTAATTGTCGTCAGTCACACGGCATGGTACTTGTTCAGGACGATGAACGTCCGCTTCGGCCGTTGGAAATACATGTTGTCAAGGAGGTATGAAAAAGTAACATTTTGATCAGCAAATAACATTGAAGTCCACTGCTTGATAAATTTAAAGCTAGATAAGTAGTGTTTTGTCTTGTATATTCTTAACTAGATCGAAAATGTTTAACTCGATTGTATCTTTATATGAATTTATTTTTTTTTCTCCTTACATTTTCCAGGCGAGTTCCAAATACTCTAGTGTTCTAAATGCAACCACATCTCACTTTATACAAGGTCGACAGATTATTGCTCGACGTCAGCAGATAAAAACAAGGTTCAGACGTGAATTTGCTGGTTTGAATGGTGAATCACTGGATGGTGGTACTAAAATAACACTTAGGTAAGGAAACGTTTGTGTTCTTAGTGAAAATATCAGCTTTTTGGGTTTACCGTTTTGGGTTACTCATTAAAGACAGAGTTATCATATTTCACAAATGAAAGGAGTCATGTTACTCTTATTCCATCGAAAAAGAATGCTGGTCTTTTTTGTTTCTTTCCGAAGTTTTATTTGCAGTTCTTGGCATCCAGTGCAAAGACTTCCTGCAGATGGTATATATTTTTTAGTAATTAAATTTACCGTTATAAAGTCCAGTTCATTTGAAAAGACTACACAAGGTATGTCTTTTAATAACATATTGACTATGTCTTTTAATAACATATTGACTGAATTATTCTGAAGCCAAGAGTATTAAACGACGATATTTTAAAAGGTTTCCTGAATACTTGACCAACAGACATGATAATTTCTACTCCTCATATAATAAAGAAGAGCAACCTTCTGTGAAGATAGTTTTGTTATTTTTTGCTGTTGAGAACTTAACTAAATCGACAGTTTATTATTTGGCCAAGAGAATGTTGTATTATTTTAATTTTAGTACCACTTGTCCACAATTTAACAGTAGATGTGCAGTGGCGTAGTCCTTATGGACATTTAAGTGCAATCGATTATCCACTTCTCAGATTTTACGCTTTTATGTGGTTTTTTTATGCTATGTTAGCCGTCATTTGGTAAGATGGTTTTTTTTCATTTTATATTTCTTGAAAAGTTATATGTTCATTAGTTTCCAATTTAATGTGGAAAAAAATTTGTTTAAGAACACAAAAATTGAAATATATCATTTAAAATTCGGGTCTCAACTTTTTGGATTTCAAAAATTGTTCGTCAAATAGCATTCGTTAATAAAATATTATATAGTATGAATAAAATGGATAGGATTGGTAAAAGTCTCCTTTGATGTATGGAATCAGCCAATAATTCTGTAATTTTTACTTTTTTTGACTCTTCTTTCATATTTAGAATGAAAAATTAGAATATATATCCTATTCTTCCATTGCTCTTCCCTCTTCTTTCATCTGAAAATTTAAAGTTCTCATTTCTTCAGGTTAATATGTTGCTTACGTTACTGGATGGATATTTTGAGGATACAGTTTTGTATTGGTAAAATTTTATAACATTTCCATATAGTGGTTGCATTAGCGATTCAGTCATCTTTTCAAAATTCAAAAATCTTAAAAATGATGTATATACGTGGGTAAATTAAGGTGCTGTGATCGTTGCTGGTATGATCGAGAAAGGAATGTTTTATTCGGAATATGCGGCAATGAATGAAGATGGTTCCACTGTTCACGGTTTCATTGAGGTGATTGGTTTTTATTGAAACTTAAAATCCTTTTTTAGTCTGTCTCTTTTGTTCCTCAGAATATGAAACTGATTTGTTTACTCAATATTTTGTTTTGTTTGTATATATTGATTGTTGAAAAATTTGTTCACTAACTATAACAATGATCTACGCTCATTGATTTAGACAGCAGAGTTAGTCTCATGTTTGAAACGAACAATGGCTCGTGTATTAATTATAATAGCTTCACTTGGCTACGGCGTTGTGAAACCAAGACTTGGCAGTACTGTCAGTCAGGTTAACTTTTCTCACCTTATTTATTTCTACTTATTTACTGGCATAATATTCATTAGTTAACCCAACGGAACAAATGATGTTCAATTTTGAGATGGAACTGTAAGTTTTTGCTGACTGCCATCTGCAGATAAAACGACAGAAAGTTTGTCGAGAAATAAATTTATTCATTTGAAGGTAATTGGCATGGGCTTTATTTATTTCGTATTCAGCGCTATCGAAGCGATGGCAAGAGTGAGCAAGGTATTTTGTTTTCTTAGCATTTTAGGCCTCTCTGCTTTTGGAAAACCAAATTGTAATTTGACAAAGTCTTAACAACATCGCAATTGCTTTTCCTCCAAATTCAAGCATTATTTCAAGTCAAAAGCAATCAGATAGTAATGTTTTTTCTTGATTACTCTTACCATAAATATTTTTAGAATCAAGTAGAAGGGATGAAGCAGAAGCAACTAGCAGCTTTACCGTTGGTATTGATTGAGGTGGTTATCTTTTGGTGGATTTTTACATCACTTATCAGTACTATGCGAGTGCTGAGAATAAAAAGAAATATGGTGGGTATTTTTATTTTTTCAGTAAACTAACATATTTTATTGATTTCAGCTGAAGCTATTCGGTTCAGAAAAATACGTCTTATTTGTCCATTTTAGTTTTTTTCTTGATGGTTGTTCGGCCTTTCGCCTAATTTGAGGCTCTTTTCAAGTGTTTTTTCATTACTAATTGTTTCGCTTACAGTTTTAATGCAACAAGAAAATCCCGTTTTTTATATATTCCAATTACACATTAGATCTGTGAAGTTTGGCAAATTACTTGAATTATATTTTCCTCAGGATCTAGGTTGAGATTTCCTTAAAAGATTTGCTGCAGTAGTTATAGAAGGTCGACTGTGGAAGTGTGTTTACATGGTCAACTAATTTCATTTGATCACTTTTCAATTAACTTCGAATTGAAATTCATTTTCAGGTAAAGCTTTCTGTATACCGTCACTTCACCAATGCGTTGTGCTTTTCAGCTTTCATAAGCATAATATTCTTATGTTGGACAATTTATATACACAATATGCAACGGTGTTTAATCGACTGGAAAGAATAGTGAGTGGTTCATGTAATATATTCGCCTAGTTATATATTGACATTTCATTCCAAACCGTGTTTCTTCAACTGATTTATGTGGGGAACGATTGAATAGCTCATCAATTAAGTTAAAATAGAGATAATCCATAAAATCATTTTACAGTTGGGTGGACACAGCATTTTGGCACATTCAGTTCTGTTGCATTCTGGTCGTTATTATGATTTTATGGCGTCCATCATGCAACAATCAACGTTATGCTTTCACGCCACTGCTTGATGATAGTGAGGATGAGAATGATGACGGTAAGTGCCGTAATTTCAACACTTCTATGCAAGCGAAAATAATTAGAAAGGAGGGTTGAGACAATCTAAAATGAAGCCGGTCATTTGTGATGTTGAAGGATTGTACTTAGCGACGGTGAATGCAACAATTTGTGGGAATGCAACGCCTGAATTATATTAATTCTTTTGCTTACCCAATTTATTACCAAGCTATTCCTACATTTAATCGAAGGTGCAGACGAGCTTTTCAATACCAGTTATTATGCGATGACTGGATTAAACAAGCGAACTACTACGGTGGATACTGATGCTTCTGCCCATGACCAAGAAAATTCTAATAAGAAGCAACATGAAGCTCAGGAAAGTGACCAGAAATTGCAGGTCTGAATCGAATCATTTCTGTTACCAGAAATTCCAAAGTAACTAACATAATTTTCCACTGTTTTCAAAGATTAAGTCAGTGTTCATATATGGCAATAGAAAAAAAAACATTCGATCGTATTTTGATTTTATCTTCCTTTGAGATGTAAGTAAAAGTAAAAACAAAATTACATCTAATTGCCTTCATTGGCAATGGTTGTAGGATATATAGAATGAAATATGTGCATACTACTGGTATGTTAGTTCACATATTGTCAGGAAAAATCTTGTAGTTTTCTGTTGCTCTGACTCCACTGCATCAATAGTAACCTTTATTGGTCTTATACGATATTGCACAATATTGGATTATGTAATAATAGGGACGAACAACACAGTAAATATTAAAAGATACCGAACGCAATAAATGGTTTTGTCGGTCGTGCTGGTGAGCTATCCAACAGCTGCTTTTACTGCTGTCGAATCGTTGTCAAAGTTAAATGAATGACCGTGCTGTCGCCTTAAGTGCTTGCGCGAGCTGTCGAATTAAATAACCGCCTTGAGCTGTCAGATTTTGTAACTGACACACTCGGATGACTGATCCTAGCTGGTTATATAGTGGAATGGTTTAACATTCCAGACACATTAGCTTAGCTATCAGACCGAGGTTCTTTATAATATTTGGAATTTGCGCATGACTTCTTTACAACAAACATTCCGTTAATTGGATATAAGCTTGATTAACAGAATGGAAGGAATTTACAACAAAGGGCTTTATTTGCAATATTTAGACATTGCAATTATGGTCGGTAAAAAAACTGAAAGTTAGATTGGGACAAATGATTCATCATTTTAGGTGTCGAAATATTTATTTTATTAATTTTATGTAATGAATCGTTTATCTGGGAAATATTCTAAATTCTAAATAAAACAAGTAATGACATTTTTTCGGCTTCGCCACCATATGTTGCGTTTTTCTACCCTAAAAATATGATAGTAAGGGTATGTAGAGTTAGTGAAATGGGCATGGTAAAAAGAGGAAATTAGTAATAAGTTTGGTAATATGAGCAGCAGTTGCAGATTCAATTTTAATTGTTTGTTAAACTTTTAGTTGCTAACGCGCTTTGTTATTTTTAGGAGGAGCTGAAATGGATTGAAGACAATATCCCAACTACGTTTGCTGACCGCTTGCTGATAGATAACGAAGAAGACAGGGAGCAAATGGAACTGGAACTTTCCAAAATGCTTTAACAAAGGCATAAAGATTAATTTCATTGATTTTTAACATTGTTATTTGCAGAACGATCTAATCTGGAAATAGTTTGTACAGAAAATAGATCATTTAACTTTTTTGACTTGTTTTTTGACTAGCATTCTGGGACTTATTGTTGTGGAAGTTTGGGGATTTTGTGTGTAAGCACAGTCGAATATTGGTTATTTGTTGATAGATGGAAAATCGAATATTGATTATTATTGGTTATTGGTCGAATAGTGGTTATTTGTTGGTAGATGGAAAAAAAAAATCAATATTTGTTGATAGATGGAAAAGTATTATACGTTACAGGAGAGTTTCCAGAGAATATTAAATACAACTGAATTTTAAAAATTTCGAAATTGTAGAATAACCTTTTAAAATGACTTATGTGGAATGACTTATACAGTGGAAGTTTGTCTACAACAATCTAAGAAATTAGAACCGATTGACTCCAAGATGACCTGAAGTTTTTTGCAATATGCCAACATTGACCTGAGATTTTTTGCAATGTATTGACTTTAATCTGAGATTCTCTACAATATGCCAACACTGCGTATGAATTTGATAATCAACGTAAGTTGATGTTATCGAAATACTGCAGGTGGCCATAACTCTACGAAATGAATGCAAATTCATGTCTTCACGGATGCTTCAAACGTAACATATGCAACAGCGATATATGTTCTAAACAGCAGTGCTGTAAGGATGAAAATATCACTGATTTTAGCTAAATCTAGATTGGCTCCAACTAAAGGAATGAGCAGACCTCGATTGGAAATAATTGCGATACTTATTGATGTACGAGTAGTAATGTTCGTCACGCAGCAATTAGAACTAAACGGGCGTCCAATAATTCTTTGGTCGGACTCGAAATGTGGACTATGTTGGATACAAAATCATTCAAAATTGCTGCCAAGATTCGAACAAAATCGGAAAAAAGGAATACGGGGAGCAAAAATTTCATTTCAATATATCCTCAGTGAGTATAACTCTGGATATTGCTACAAAGGGGCTCTTTCAGGAAAACTAAAGGAATATGGTGGAAAGGACCGCAGTGGTTAAAAGAACCCGAAAGTAAATGACCTCAATGGGAAGATCTGACCATGAAAGAATATGAAGACGAAACGGAAGAACGAACCATTGCAAAAGTCACGACCCGAAAAATTGAGAATACAAACTTTTGGATCATCGACACAAGCCGATTTAGCAAGTGGTCAACATTGGTAAAAACGACTATTTTGGTTCTTAAATTTATTAAAAGAATAACAAAAGGAAAATTGTCATGGTTGAGTCCGATATCGGCATAAGGACATCGACTAACATCTGAAGATCATAAATTAGCTGAATGAATGATCATTAAACAAGCACATAGAGAAGCGATTGCCGAAAAAGAGATAGAGAAATGGAACTATACTATGACGAGGATGAATTATGGGAATCATAGAGTCGCCTAGAAAATTCAGAACTGGATGAACAAAGCAAACATCCAGTTTATTTACCACGACATAATGCAGCTACCGAGCTTTTAACACGGCAACAGCATGAGACATCATACCATGCCGGAAGCAAACATAACTCTCAGAACTGAGACGTAAATTTTGGATAGCAAAAGGGCGAACTGAAGTTAAACGTATCATCAATAACTGCACCGGTTGTAAACTATGGTCGGCGAAATCATTCAAGTTGCCCCTCATGCCTAATTTACCAAGAACACGAGTCAATCGATTAAAAGCTTTTGCGTGTTGATTTGGACTATCTAGGTTTTCTCTCAATCAAAACTGTCCAAAAGATGGATTGCCTTATTCACATGATTTACCATGAGAACAATACATTTAGAAACAGCCGATAATTTATCTTTCTTCCACGTATTAGGAAGACTCATATCCCGGCAGGAATATTTAGAACGAGTTTTAAGTGATAACGCGAGTCAATTCCAATTAGCCTTTAAAACTACAAAAGAACAGCATATAAAACTAATGGTATTCTTAGCAGAAAAGATGATCTAGGAGAACGTAACCCCAAGAGCATTTTGGAGTGGAGAAATCTATAAACGATTTGGTTGCATTGACAGAAAGAACTATGAAAAGCTATGAAGAGAAAAGCCATCGGAAGGAAGCTACTGTGGGAAAAAGAATTCATAACTTTAATTTTGGAGGTAGAAGGTATCTTAAACACTCGACCATTAACGTATGCCAGTTTTGACGGTAGTAAAGTAATACGTCCAGCAAATTTCATACAACCCAATGCTTCCGTAGTTATACCGACAACTAATGATAATCAAGATGAATACATGTCAGGAACACTGAACGCGAGGAAACGACTAATTAAATATTGGGTGACTACACTCAAGGTACTCGACACATTTTGGGAATTATGGAAAACAAAGTATTTAACAAGCCTCAAGGAACGAACCGTGAATCCTAGTAGGAGCACGTGAATTCTAAAACCACGGAGAATCAATCGCTCACCGGGAGTAGGAGAGATCGTATTGTTGGACGAACATGAAACTCTTCGAGGTTTTTGGAAATCAGCATAAATAAAAGAACTTGGAAAAGGAAAAGATGGAGTCACAAGAGCTGCAGTAGTGGGAACTCCGTATAGAAAAGTCCTCGCAAGGCCGATAAACGTGTAATATCCCCTCGAGGTCAACATCGAGTCTGATACAGAAAGAGACTAAAAATAAGGCAGAGTATCGGGAAAGCTTCGCTTGTATATGTTATATAGCAAGGGAAAGGTTTATTCAGTAGTAGAAACATAACAATTATTATAATACAATATTATTTGATAATGAAATGAGAAGGTGGGATAGGGGGATTCGGTCCTTTTAAACGGACAATCAATCGTCAAGTTGAACGAGATGAAGTAGACGTTAATTTGATCCTCAACCAAGAAGATTTATTTTAGAATGCCAAGAATGTCTTTATTGGCGCTTTTATATTGCTCATAAGTGGATTGGGCTTACGATAAGAGAATAGCTCCATTTAAGGTCTTTACAAAGCCAATAATAATTTCACAGCTGTAAGAGAAATTTATATAAAAGATTAGATTTCTTGATACGAAGAGGAAATTGCAGAAAAATCATCTTACCAGATATACCAGATGTACAGCTTTATCACAGTTTGTATGTAAATTAGCGGATGTGTACAATTTCAATATCAAAGAAGACATTTTTATGTGATTGAGTTTAGATAACAGACAGACTCATCACTTTAGATATAGAAGAAACGTAGTATATATTTGTTGTATAATGTGATGAGTCTTTATCACGGAAATGTTTTTTACGATAAATTCTTTAGCTGTTTGGACATATTACAATTTCCTTCGGTTTTTTCCAATAGCATGTGACTTCATACTTCGTATGAAGACATTTTCTAATTGAATGTTCGACAGGTTCGGAACGATCTTTTGAAACTATCAAAGTCAATTTAGAAGTTTTAGAATACATTCGCATGTCAATTATGTCCATACATCGCCACAGTTTTAGATTCACACCTAATGTCGAAACCTTTTTGGATATATCAAGGTATTTTTGTATGACATGGTCGCTATCCAACACAAGAATAGCGCTAGAGATTTGCATATCATAGAAATTTATAATTTAATCGACACTTTAAAATTTAAGTTCAAAATTGTGATTTGATATGGATCGGATCGAATAGATCTCTGAGATTCGTTGATCTCTACCCCGTTTTGTAATCAATAGTACATGTAATATTATTAGCACTGCTTGGCCGGCTGATAACTTGAAATAATTCTTTCTTCTAACAGTGCTTACCAACTGACATATTAAACACGGAAAATAGTGTGAGATATATTGATGCAGTAACTGGATAATTATTTGTGAGGGTTACTTAAAATATGTCATGACCCCTATTTGCAAGCATTTTCTTTGAATATTTTGTATTTAATGCTATTTGAAATGAATGGGAAGCAGGAGAATCTATTTGTTTCAAAAATTGTCTTAGTTACCATTGGTTATACTTCTACTTATACTTGATGTTTTTATATAATGAAAGCTGGGAAATATGCGCTCCACGGATTCAATTTCTTAAACGTAAACATAATATCCGTGTGCAGGTTATGTGTATTTCCTTTTTCCAGACCTTAATTTTATTGTTTGTGAAGGTGTTTAGATCTTCCTGAGAAGACGCCTTAC
>NW_018108238.1:0-28190 GCF_000183805.2 Loa loa | reverse complement strand
AAAATGGAGTAGTCTTATGTGTGAATTCATCGTGATCTTTACTTGTATAGGGTTGTGCCTTGTATGTGGAGAAGAAACTTAAGTCAATTTACTCTTAAAAGTGGAAATATTGATGTTCATTTGTTAGTATATGTTTCCTAATTTATTACAAACTCTTTGCTGATAGCACATTAAATTGAAATTGAAGTGAAAAGCCAAAAATAAATCTCATTCGTTTTATTACAAACTGTTTTTCTTGTTTCCTATAAACACATCAGATCATAACTATACAGAAGAAGAGTGCAAGTTTCTTTTAGATCTAAATATATTATTGGTTGTCTAACAAATCGAATGAGTGACATAAGTTTTCGGACAAAAATATTTCATTCTTCGTACATTTATTTATTCACGGCGAATATTAATGGACTATATTTATTTATTTTTACCAGTTAATATAAATATGATTAAGCGCTTTAGAATAGGTTCATTTTTGTTGGTATGCTTTATCTAGTATGCAAATGGCGGCTTACTTCCAATAAAAGTTTCGACACTAGAATGCTCTAGAGTTCCACCTATAATTTTTAGTTATCGGAATTATTTTAATCGCTTTAACCGGCTGCTTTCTTTCTTTATCATTTCTTCTGAGGGTATGTAACTTATTATAAAGCGATTTCTTAGTAGCAGATTTTCTCCGAAATTTTCTAATAATAATCTTAGAACATCATAATTTTCTGAAGCAACCTTGTAGCCTCTTACTGCTTGCAATGCATTCTTTTTGAGACAGGAGACTAGATAATTCAATTTTCGAATACCTGGTTTCGTTTATGGATGTACCGCAACATTTAAGTTATTGTAAAACTTCTAATTTTTTGGGTCATCGCTAAATGTTGGTAGTGACGTTGAGGTAAATTTGCTCTCTGAACCATTTGGAATGACTCCTTTTATTCAGTTAGTTGTTGATTCTTGTGATCACGATTTAGACAATCAAGTACTAGTTTGAAGTCTTTTTTAAAAGTCTCCCTTCCCTTATAGATATCTAAGTTATAGTAATTTCTTTATTGTCATTAATTAATTCTAAAACATCTTTATCATTATTGACCATTCCCACATATAGCTTCTTCCCTCTTTTTTGAGGGGCTTTGATTCACTTGATAATAAAGAAATGAAGCTGCCATTTTCCCGGCTCGTGGCACCAAATTTTCATCGTGAAAGTTGCGTTTTGTTGGAGAAGTCCTCGTTGTTTTGCTGACTGGTAATGAAGATTGATTGTGCAGAAGGACTTGCCGAGTTTGGAACATTTATTTTTTCATTAGGTAATAAATATGTATTAGCGAATAATACAGTTAGAGTCGGTTACTTAGGCTGATTTGGAAGTTCTTGTATAAATACTTGGATTTTGAACCAAAGTTTGGTAGTCCTTATAGAAATATTTGTAGGGTAGCGTACTGTTAATCGAGAAACGGTGATGACGGAACTGAAGTGACTGACTCTCTTATTTATATAGTAGGAGTGGTTTACAATACTACCATAAAGCACATCGTACCCTTTAATAGACCGGAAGAAGGTTACAATAGAGGAGCTTTGCTGGCTGCAGTAATTCGGTATGAGAATATGAGTATGACTGATACATTGGAATATGTTCAAAAAAGAACGCTGTCAGCACTGCACAGACCTTTGTGTCCACAATCCAAACACTGCAGTTAAAATAGAATAAAAAACAATGGCAGATAGAACTTTAAACATTGTGAATAAATCCGACACCAATTTAGGAGATGAAAGTTGGGCTAGTGATCCACTACCTTAAGACCGGAACATTTGTATTATTTTTATGTTATTTTTAGATATAATGAATCATTTATCTAAGAAATATTCAAACTAAACAACTTTTATAGACTATATTCATATTGTTAATATATCTACATCGAAATATTTGCACTACAAAACGTTTCGTTTTGATAAAAATACTTTGGATTTTCCCAACAGGGATTGGATTTTTCCTTTGAACGACTTATAGTGTAGAAATGAGGAGAAGCTGACTTGTTTCATGCAATCGTAACGCCGTAAGAATTGCACAATTTCTTCCAAATCCATGTTTTTCTTCTCAATTGTTTAGGAGTTGTGGGACTTTATGAAAGCTTTAATTCAAAGGATATAAAGTGAAGAGGCAAACAATAAATTTAATGAAAGTTAATCAAACAAAAAGTAATGAAATCTTCTATGCCAAACTCTGAAAAGCACAATTCCTAATAAATTACGTATGAAAAGAAATAAAAACAAACAAATAAAAGATAAAAGCACAAGCATTCCGTTAACAATAAATCTTTGGAAGCGGTGATTAATGTTCTATCACCACTTGATACTTACTACTAACACCTGTCTATCATTTAAGCAAATGAACGCGAATCTACATCCTACAATATTTAAATGTGATAAAATGGTCTATTTGAATGATCAAGAAAGTGAATAACATAAAACGTTCAGATTCCTATCCCTGACGCAACAGTTGCGGCACTGTTCAAACAAACAGAATTACAGAACAGAGGAAGCAAAATATTCTGTTTGTTGTTTCGTGTTCCGTTGAACTGTCAAGTGTCCGTCAGTGTTATGAAGATGGATCACTAATACCTATAAAATATTTAAACGTTATTCATAAATCCGTTCCAAGAAAATCCATGACAAGCCGCTTTAAAAAAAACAATGGAAGTACTTAGCAAGGCAAGCATGTATTGAAGATTCTAAATAAACACCAAGTTAACATGATTCACTATTCCGAACGTGGAAGTCTAGCGACTTAGTAAGACCGATTTAATCTTTTATAATAATATAAATCTCTTCCCCTCCTAATGCTTCTCACACTAAGACAAATTTAGACTAAGAAAGACAAAGAACTTTTTATATAATGCAACAGGTCAGTGTTTCAGTTTTGTTTTCGCATTATATTGGTGTGTGTTCCGTCAAATCAAGTCATGAAAGAAACAAATGGAAAAGTGGCTATTGTGAAAACAATATCGTTGCGAATCAATAATTCAAACACGATTCCAAAACAATGATGGAAAGTAGGAAGAAAAGGTATCAACATTTGTTCATTTGAAGTTTTCGTGAGTGTGTCCATTTTTATCTGGCACTTCCTTATCTTCAATTTTTACCTGTTTTCCTTTTCACACTTTTCTCTCTGTGCTTTTCAGGAAAATTAAAGGCAAGGAAATGTTTTTCTGACAAGCAAAGAAGGAAAGAATGAAAAAAAGATAAAAATTAAAAATAAGGAAGTATTAAATAAAAATGGGCACAATCATAACAACATCAAATGAATAAATGCTCTTTAAAGTGAGATGTGCTTTCGATTTAATTAGCAGACTTCATTTTTCGCAGGAATGCATCGTTGAAAGCTGTTTCTAGTTAAAAGCTAATTCTAATTCTCTTTAGTCATTTGAAAAGAAAATGCTTTCAAAGTTGTGGAAACCATGGTTTTATTGTCTTGCCACACACGGTTTACTTTTTACTAGACCAGTTTGGCACTACTAGAATCTTTTAAATCATGCACAAACATAACTACCACCCTAATTAAGCTTCGCAGTTAATAACAAAGCATCAAACAAAACTGACCAGTAATAACTTACTGAACTTCAGATTAAGAGCTTCACATATACTGAGTAATTCTTTGGGTCGATATCTCTGCATAGCTACTCTGATGTTTGGATTTGACACAACTTTCGTTATAACAGCATAAATATTGTTGCTAGTGGAGTTCTGCAGATAGTTTTATAGGCTTATTACATAGTACAATGGAAACGGAAGTTTCTTTTAACAGAAAAGATCGAAGTCTGAAATTCATATAGGTAACTCTTTTTTTGTGGGAGACTGGAAGGATATAAATTTTCTATTTCGACTTCTGAGAAATTTATATAGATTTCTTTTTCCTTTATTGCCCTCACTGTAAAAACTTTAATACTCGGTGCTTGTTTTCTTCCAAATTCTCGTAAAAAAGATGATCGTCATCCTCAGTATTATCAGAACAATAATCTCCGCTGTCACTGCGATGAACTTCATGTTCCTTGTTAAAACGATTTTCTCGACTATTGCAAATCCTATGCTTTTGAAAGATCTGAAAAAATGATCAAGGTGTACTTTTGTATGAGGAGTGAAAATTTTGTAATTAGTAAACTTATGAAATAAGCTATTATTACTGGAAATACATACGGCATCAAGCTGTACGTTGAGACTACGTTCTTCAATATATTTTGTAAGCATCCAGTTGTACTCGACAGTAAGCCGATATTTTGTTGGTTTTCTGAAACCAAAGAAAAAGAATTGTTGAGAAGCTAGATACTTTAACTTTCGATTGTTGATAAATCGTTCGAAATAATTTTTTTGATGTAAGTTAAAAATGAATTGAGAACCTCGCTACTAACGCTACGTAATCTTGCTTCGGTTTGTATCTTTCGTGGCAGACAGCTGCAACTCTTCCTAATTCTAGCGACCAAACCCAACTACCATATCCCTCTTGTTTTTTTCCTTGAAAACGTATATTCGTTTTAAGCTGAAATAAGCTATTCCGCAAACTGCTAAGTTTATTAGTAAATTGTATTACCTTAGTGTATTGATAAAAACTTAGAGAAACAGACATAAAAACAACGCAAAAAGCTCCTAATTCATCAGAAATTATGCCACAACTATAAGTTGCAATTATCGTTTTAATGAATGATATATTTAGGGAAAATAAATGGAATACTTATAGAAAAACATTAAAAAAGTATAAAGGAAGACTTGGCAAGTTTTGAAAAGTTTTTTTTACTTACAAGAACGAGATCCTTGTAAACGTATGTCGGCAAAACTTCATTGCACTGTCGTGCAATCTGATAGACGTTTTGTCCAGCATTATATAGAATTACCCATGAACCCAACTGTAGCACCTCTGATAAAGCGTCATTCTCTAATTCGATCTGAAGTTGCTCTTATTCAAGGCAAAATTAAATAAAATAATATTATGAAATATGCAGACTGTCAAGCATTCGTTTTATTTCCACTAAAAGTTTCGACTGGAAACCTGTCTTTTTTGGGTAACTAAGTATCATGAAATTTATTCCGATTTATATTATTCATTAATTGATCAATTCCATACATTCAAATTAAATTCACTGGAAGTAACAGCTAAACTTGCCTCAAAAGAATTCACTTCAACCGCTGGTGAAACTATGGAAATGGTAAGCCAGTTATTCTCCAGCTTGACAATCACTCCTTTTAGTTCGAATGAGGCTCTGAAATTCAGTACCGAAATATAAGTAGCATCCCAAATCTTATCTGTGATATTCTACCGTTATTTTAGAAGCAGTAATCCACACTTTGATAACTGGAGTTTCTCTGCCACATTCATGATTATTGTATGTACACTGGAAAGATATAAAGTATTGCCCACATTTGCTCTAACTTCAAACCAAACAGATCTGCTTTAGCAGAGATGGTTGGGAGGCTGAAAAAGGAACAACCATAATAAAATGTGATAAACTTACATCGATATAAAAAAAAGACTTCAACCATGAGAAAAAAACTGCAAAAATTAAAGAAAAAGTGTATTATCTACGTATTATTTTTCTTTTAAATTCTTTCCTGGCTGTATAAAGCTTGTTGATTTCTACTTTAAAGAACATTACTAAGCTTGGATTTTCCGAATGCAAAAGTAAATAAAAGCTAAGTATACCTGGATACCAAGACCAATACTTGATAATGCTTGCCACAAATGTTTTATCCCATTACACTGAGGAAGGATACATCATCCAAACATTTGTAAACATATCAATCGGAGGATGTCGAAATCGATTACTCTCTATAACATCTTACACCTCATATCACTGATAATACACGGTACTATTTCCATCAACTGCTATTATAAACTACCCCGCCAAAATACTAAACAAAAGTATATACCAAACCCAGTATTTCGAAGCAAAGACTAGATTGAGGGATAGCAGAACAGGAACTCACACACACCATCCCAAAATATATTACGTCACTGTATAAAAAAAAATCTGTAAAAAAAAACCGAATTTAAATCTCATACTTCAGCTTTTGGCTCTCTCAAAGGGAATGATTCCCGTACTCACCGTACTTTTTTTCGAGAAAAATCCAAAAAAAATCAAATTTTCGAGAAAATTAAAAAACAAAAAGATTCTGTTGTTTTTCTAAATCCAACAGCGAAAAAAAGTAAAACGTTTTCTTTTTCAAAATTTTTTTTTAAAATCGATTTACTCCTGGGAGAAGAAGAAATGACGAGAAAAAAAGAACGAAATAGCAGAAGAAACCGAACTATATAATGCCGATTAACGAACAAATGGAGAAAACAACGTTCTTAACGTTTTTTCAAGCATTCTAAACATGATACACATTTCTAAATTTCATGTAATACTAAGAAAACTAACTTTCAGTTTGTTATCCTAATTGCCAGTGAGACATTGCTACAAAAAAGCACAATGAAATAAGTCACTACTAAGAATACCTAAAGAAACATCTTTAGAAAATAAATATGAATCTAAATACCAGCAGGAAACTCGGTAAGTGAAACACAAGAATTATACGAATACTAAATATTTCGATAAGAAAGCAAAATAAATAACATATGTTCAGAATATCTTTTTACTTTAAAGGCGCAACTGAAACGACTTTCTAAAAATATAAATTACAAAAATATTTATAAGTTAAAAACAAATAATGGAACTTTAGGACTTGAGTTTGCAACACAAGAAAATATCAAAATTCATAGTGGCAAGTAGTTATTATCATCGATTGTTATTGCCTTCCCTTGTATCTCACGTTCGTAGAAGCTAATTACCAACTGAAAAATAATTTATTGTTATCACAGATTAATTAAATTAAGTATACTGACTTCATATAATACCAGTACAAGAGATATTCAGAAATCATTAAATTACACATTTTATTTTACCATGAATTCAATATTATCAACAAATCTCATTATGTCTTTTTCCACTTCTATTAGCTGATAAAAATAACTGTTAGGGCAGGATCTGTTCTGCAACTTGGAAAATTCTCTTTAGAAGAGAATGAATCTCGAGAAATTTGAAGAAAATTTCAGTACGAAATCACCTGTGGCCAGTACTTCATACATATTGAACTTGGTACCCTTTCAAACTTTTTCTTATGCCTATATTTAACAATATAGGTAAGTGGGACATCGTCTTCCGGTTGCTGAAACATAGAAATCATTTAAATTCATCATTACTGATAACCAATTCATTTTCCCATTTTATTCTTTCTCTTTTAACCTTACGTACACAGTTTGCGAAAAGGATAAAGAACGACAAACATAATAACGAAGTAAGAATAAGCGCTTCTTCCTGTTTAAAAATACCATCAGAAATCTTGCCCATTTCATTATAGATTTATTTATTTTTTACAAAGAAAGTAATCATTAAACCTACGCAAGCTGCGACGATCACTTCTGGCATCCAACCTTTTTCCATTCCACTTTCACCAGGAGGCGGACGCACTAAAGAAAGTATCATGTAAGTAAAATTTGAAATTGGATGCGAGATATTTTCGGAAACACCTCGATACAGATACTAAACCGTGCTTTCCATAAAGTAAAGGCTAAGTGAAATAAGAAGAAATTGGATGGAACTTGAATAACACGACTTCGCAATTGTCGATTTCCTTCATCATCTTCACTTTCACTTGAATAAGCGCAGTCTTCTGTTTCGCACAAATCTTCAGAAGCTGCATGCTTCAAGGAAATGGTTGAACAAGCGAAGCCAGGTCGAGAAGTTCGAGAAACATGGGATGCAATATAACAGTCAGAGCTTGCAAACATGGGATTGCGACTTCCAGGACAGTTTATTTTGGGTAATGGCTTTCGTGATTTTGATTTAGAATTTGTAATGCCCATCAGGTTTTGCCATAATTCACTTCGTTGCTTTCCCCAAGTTTCTCTGTAGTAAATATAATAGGTTATAACACAGCAAAGGATAACATTTCTAAATACAACATTTTCTAAAACAGTAGCATCCAACATTGGCTTAAGATATATTTTTATGGGGAAGTTAAAAATAAAACCATCTTACTACTAAGGGTTGTTCACATCATGAACAGTGTTTATTTTCCCTGCTATTTATATTTTTTCATACATTCTGAGGCATTCCATGAAAATGATAAAAGATTTTATTTTCACTACCACCACTTCCGGAATCAATCTGATCAGCTATAGCACACCCGTTACAACGGTGTCCCAAGGCAGAAGTAGCTAGTAATTTCAAACCATTATATTGAATATAGGCAGTGATGCTGCGGTGATTTGATTAACTTGGTACTAATAAGGTATATATAAACGCTCTATACTGGACTAAATTTCAAGTGCCTTAAGAAACACAAAAAAATTTCCTCAATTTTCACAAGCTTATCTTCAACGGTGCATCACAGAATTCAGGACCAAAATCTCCAGTTTTGTCTTAGCAAAATGTTAGATATGTTGACTTCATTATATCACAATAGTTACATAATCTTATTTAAGCATTCACCTAATATTCATGTAAGAAAACAGTATTCTATGAAGAGCATGGAGACAAAAAATATCTTACTTTTGTTGAGCATAAAATTCAGCAATTAATTCGTCGCAATCCTGAAATAATTTTCCTTTACAGATATATTTGTCAAAAAATTTGTTATGCCAATCTGCTAACGATATATCGTCATAAATCCGGTAATTGCTGGACGTCATTAAATCTCTCTCCTATGTCGATGAAGCGTACAAAGAAGAAAAAAATCAAATAATTCAGTGAGCTGAGAACAGAATTGTGAAATGTCTCTAAAAAGAAATCAATTATTGCAGTTATGTTTCAGTTTAAGCCATCAACGTTTGGACAATAAAAATAAGAATGATCAATAAACTGCGTCATAAAAACACAAAAATACATAGGAAAGCTGTCAAAAAAAGATAGCTTAAGCATATTGCGGTTTATTTGCTAAGCAGAAAATACCCTTTTAGATATTGCATATCGTTCTCTTTCACTATGGATTTGTGGAGAAATTTATCACAATCTGAGGTACATTATCGCTTTATAACAATTAAGGCAAAATTGTAATTTTGCTGTAATCCTGAAAAGGAAAAGCACTGGTACCAGATTAGTTTCAGGTTCCCACGTGTTCTCCGCGTCACTGTATCCCTTCCATTTCAGTAGATACTCCTTTACTTTCTTCTTCTTATTGTAACGCTCTCCAAGGATCGCCTCCACAATATACTCTCCCTCTCCAACACTCTCATCATCCATTTCTTCGTCACTGGAAACTCGACAAGTTAGTAATAATTACTGCAGGTACAACTACGCTGCCTAAAAGCCAATGCTAATGCCGCTTCTTAAAGTATTTGAATATATAAATAGAATTATGGCTAAAGAAAGGTAGACATATAAATGACGCTGCATGACCCTGAACGTTGCTGGCATACTTGACCTCCCTTGCTCACTTCTCTCCCATATGTCAGGTGCTCGCGATAAGATGCTTCCACTTCTGTGTAAATCAACTCCGTCTCAAATTATGTGTCGGACCCTCAGTTTAGACCTTAGACCGATCTTAACGAAAGCTTGCAAGTAAGTTAAGTAGACTGTAGCGAAGTAGCTCGGCAGAAGAGCAAATCACTAAAAAGCTTAGCGCTTGGAAGCGCTTGAAATAGTTGTATTGGGGTTGAATGGGAATGCATGAGCAGTTGTTCCTTTGCTGAGATTGTTTCACAAGTAGCATTTTTCAACTAACTCGACCTTTGACTTCCTTTCACGTATTCTTATCGAGAAATGTCTTGCAGAGAAGTGATGCCTGAAAATGTATTAATGGAAAATGAAGAAGAGTCGAAAAGGAAGCGTGGTAGAGCGTGTGATCACATTCGGCAAGCATTGAAACGATGTCTTAAGGTAAGTCTACAGGCTTACAGGTCAGAATGGCTAAAAGAGAGATGGAGAGGTTGGATGATTCACAATGTCAAATGACATGGACAGCAATCTTTTTATGCAACTAAAATTGAAGTTAGGAAATGCTGTTTGGACAGTGGGTTATTTGATAAGATTAGAATGCAAATAAGTGAAACTGGATTTGTGATTTGATATCTCGGGATGATAAAATATGGTAGTTTTCATTTCCTCGACCGCTCACAGTTTAGTTTGAGCAATCTGAAATGTATTATGAGTGATAGCCCACAATTTAAGAAAATTTTTTAATGTCCTTGATGAATTGTTTAGATTATGAAACAGAAATGCGATTTGTTTTGCGTGATATTTGTTGCGTCATAGGTCGCTATCTCATGTACTACTGTACATTGCTGATTCAGCTTATGCGTTGAAAATGTACTCAAAAAGGATTTAGCTTAGGCGCTCAAAAGCTTTCATTTCCTCCTATGAAAAGACTTTAATATTTGCTGAGAAAATAACAAAATGTGCAAGCAGTAAGTTGTCAAATAACATAAACCATCCTTTTAACCGCATTTTTTTGAAGACAACTATCAAAGTATTACACCTTTAGCAATCAGACTGTGTTCAAAAAGAGCATCGCCATGCAGTAGATTGCTTGCGCTCACGTGTCGATACTGTTCCGGTACGATGCTTTCAGTTATTGGATACATTCGCTCAATGTAAATTATCTCTGGTTAGTTATCTTCGTATTTCTATATGTTTAAGGGATAAATTGAAAACAGGGAGAAGTTTAGAGACGGAAAATAACCTTCATGGTAAAACGTTGCATTTTCCTTTGTAGATCGATAATCGTTTACGGACACGAGGACGAAAATTAGACATTCCGGATACTCAAATTTCTCCAGAATGAAAAAATGTGCATTTATGGGACAGTGCATGAATGCTTGGTTAGTGCTAGAAAGGAGAACAAATTCAGAGTTTCCCTTCAAGTTGCGAATTTACTTTCCACTGAACATAAAATTTTGTTCACTATATTCGGACGTTTCTGATGTTTGTATTTCTTAGCAGCAATGCACAACTTGATGAATAATTGATGTCTTTCGACTACAACACGAAAACACAATTCATGATTCGCGAAAATACTTGCAGTTCAACGCTTTACGAATGTATTACAGAGGTAATAAGAGCACTAAGAACGAATAAGCGAAGAAGCATGGAATCAATAAAATTCAATTGAAATGTAGAACTGCACGATAAAAGTATTGACGCGTGTTAGTTTTGATGATATACGTTTTTCAAACAGATTGATTTGCAAGTTGTGATGATTTAGAAAGTTAATTTCGCAAGATTTAAACATCGAAATCCCCATATTGGCAAGCAATTCAATTTCCTTTGTAAATTGTGCTCTCTTCACTTGAAAGTCAAAATACTGATAGCAGTTTTATTCTCTTGACGCATACTGTGAAGCCCAGTGAGGCAGACTGATGGACTGATTCACTCCTACAGGATTATGAATCATCTTTTCCATTTGATATTCAACTGAAATTCATCTGACGTGGGCAGGAAGTTAATTAGATACCATAGTTTGCTGTAACAAGCTGGATTTTACAGCCTTCCGCGCTGTTGCATATAATCCTAAAATTATACTTAAAAAAGTTCGCTCGATTTTAGTTATGAAAGAATGAACTATATATGTATATATATATATTCCTTATACAGTCGAACCCGTGTCTATGGTTCAGCTTATTGGACATAGAGCCCTTCTAGATGTATGTCATGCTTTTTCCGTTTAAGCGTCGGATAAGTGCTGTAGAATATTGGCGTTCGTCGGGCATTTGGATATTGTTTTTGTTTCAGTTCTATCTTTACCTTCGACTAATATGATTTTATTAAAATTCTTGGTTCTTAAGCATGATCTGCTTTTACTGCTAATTAAGATATGACTGGGAAATTAAACTCTGAGATGACCAAAGACAGCCTTAGGTATACAGTTTATCCCATACTGACACATGGTTTTAATACCAGCGACCATACATTCAAGTCGGTGTTTTTGCAGAAATCAGGTGAGACGAAGTGAGCTTTTATCGGCGTTTGCAATCACTACATATTTTTACATCACAGGTCTTTATGAGACATCCTGAAAAAAAATCAAAGATCTACGAAACATCATTCAGCAATCCGGACTGAAACTCGAACATTGAGTGGCATCGTTCTTAAGCAATGCGTGTTGAAAATGAGAGGACTTTACTTCAGGGATTGCGAAAGTAAGAAAAATACAGAAAAAAAAACATAAGTGAAAGACACAATTACACTCAATATATTTCCAGGCAGGATAATCCGACGGGAAGTTCCCAGCAGCACTATCATGCAGATATCATAAACTAATCAAGGCTTTCAGTATATCCATCTTTATAAAACCAAGAACTGGATTCTATTTCGAAAAAAAAATCAAAGGAATCAAAGCCAGAATTTTCCCAAAAAAACATTACCTAACACAGTAGTGCTGCAAGAAGAAAGCAAACGAACATATAAGAAGCAGTCAGCAATATTTTCCATTGACTGCAAAATAACCAAATGAAGTATCAGTTGTGAAACTGATTTCACGAGAAGGAAATGGAAAGAGTGTTTGAGAATCACGTCTACAATAGTAGTTACCCGATAGAAGTCAAAATATACATACAAGGGTACTTCTGAAAAATTGAAATAAATTCTGAAAAATGTATTAATCGAAACACAGGTTGATTTTCTCTTCCGAAAGTTTTTCAAAATCAGAAATTCTTTTTATCCTTTGGGCAGGCAGTTCTGTTCTCCTGCTAGAACAAACAGTTCGAATAGCTCCCCAAGTTTCGTTCCAATATGCAAATAGTCAAGAAATCAGAAGGAACTGGTTTGCAGCCTATTCTGCTAAGTAAATTAGGCAAAATCCGATTAAAATGAAATCTATATTATCAATTGCAAAATGAAAAAAAAAAAAGAGGGCAGCTGTATTATTTCATACAAATTGAAGAAAATGAAGAATGAAAAAGGCAACAAGGAGATATATCCGTCCCATTTGAAATATAATAAATGATGAACAAAGAAGTTATGAAGAATGGTGGCTGCTTGGATGCTGTATTACGCAAAGTAATGACAAATCATTTTCAGGTTCGTCATGCATGAGAAGAACTGAGCTATAAATGTTAGCTGCTGAGTGACTGTATTTAAACATATCGAGTTCCTGAAAATGTACAAAAAGCATTATCCTTGTTTTTCATAAAGTTTTTGGTTTTCTTTGGAAGGACTTGACATATTTAAAACGCATTGTCCAGAAGGTCAAAATAATTGATCAGTACCATTATGAAAATATGACCCTGAAAGATACACTGCACAAAATTGCATTCCTATAGTTTTGCGACTTTCTCTTGCTTTGTTTTTAAAGCTAGTATATTTTAAAATGCTGGCTAACACAGAATTTAATTTTCTAGATGTTCTTTAAAAATACTCATGAATGAGTAACATTTCCGTCTTTTATTATAATTTATAAGAGATGTTACTACTGCTTCCAGCACACTCTATTCACGCAAAATATTTCGTTGTTTGGAATCGATCTATCATCATTCGTAATCCGGTCTTGAAGAAATATTTTCATTTGGTGCCAGGTGCCGGTATAGACATTAGTTATAATCTTTTAAAAAACTTGTAAACTAATAAAAAACCCTTTTATTATTATTCGTGCTGTTGTCGAGCTCGCTTGATTACTCGCTTTTCAAGAAAAGTATCCTTCAGATAATCTAGACCAAGAGTTGGGTATTTCTCCTCGGCCAGTATCTCGTCGAGCGCCAACCAACATTTCCGATTGAACAACATGGATTCATAAGTACTTTTGCTTTCGGGTAATAACTGTGATAAGAACCTGCAATAATATGCATAAGCTAATTAAATAAGCTTAATGAGATGAAAGAGATAAGGAAAAGTGCCCAGCCGATGCAGTGTTTCGTCCCAAAAGAAAATTTCCAAAAACTTGCTCAAAAACGGGTATTGCAATTGTATCCATGAATTCAAGCTGCAGTTTTGGGACGCATGCACGATCCCGGTCCATCATTTCCAGTGGACGATTTCCCATCTGCTTTTCTAGATCTCCTTGAGAGAAGAATTCCTTATAAATGTTTTCCTAAAAATGATAATATACGACTCGAGAACTGTAAATGTATCAATAGTAGAAATATTAAAACATAATCAACTAAAAGCATATGACCAGTAACATCAAGTATTCATTTATTCCCTGATTCTGCTTGAATTTATGGATATCCTAAAATTAAAATTACTGATAGTTCCTTTAAGTCAAAGTGAAGAGATATTTCAAAGAAGTCCTTTCAGAAATTCCGTAAACTTCAGCTATGTTTAAAGTCTCCAATGTAGAGACAAACTTACAGCTATTGCCTTGCTATTTCTGAAATCCTTTGTCTGATCAGACAGATCGGCTGAGGTCATCATAAGACATAGTAATAAATACCGATGGTGCTTTACTGAACTGTCAAAGCCAACTGAAACTTATGTCATTAAACTTTTGGGAATCCTATACTACAGTTAAATAAAGAACGGCTGTTTGCAGAAGATTGATATGGCAGTTTATAATTGGACGAACGAACTCTGCAGAAAGCGGATGAAGTGCCACTACCTTTTATTCTTGCTATGAGATTATCCGTAAAAATGCAAACATACTCACAGTACACTGCGTTGCAAACTTATTTCTGCTACGAGTACAAAAATGTAAGCCAGTAGCTTCTAGGACAACTTCGGTCAGTATCCTGCAGAGCCCATAATTTTGCTGAGTGAAGGTAAAACCAATTATGCTTTCAAAACTAAACCAAATGGCATTTCGAGTTCAAAAGATTATAATAATCTATATGTGAGGAGATCCAAATTCTTCGGACACGGATTTCTTACAAATCGAATTACTCACCCTCAACCATGCGATTAATATCTTGCACTTTCTGTAAATGATTAGCTATGTCGGTTGCGAGAATGACATCTCTTATGTGATCCAAGACCGAATGGAATTGCTTAAAAAAGAATGACGGTTTTTGATTCGGATCCTTAAACAAAGGAAACTCTTCCTACATCAGGACTTAATGCTTCATGTTAATTTGACGAGAAAAAAGACGCCCGAAACTAGAAAGAAATGTACGTTGATAAACCCATAAGCAGTTTTGAGCAATAAAGCTAATGGAGTCATATTTTTTATTCTGAATGTAATGAACTGATTTTACCAAAAGATCTCTAATTGATACCCTTACTTCAAGCTTTTGAAAAGTAATCCCATACTGAATACTACTTGTGGTTGTGCGGAGAAAAACATCAATCTAGAGATTAGACTATAGCGCATGAAAAAGGAAATCAAATCTGAGTTTTTGTTTTTTTTAAACCGACGATAAAAATATGTACACTTCAGAAATAAGGAACTTACGTGTCGATTTAATGAAACGAATATATTGCACTCTTCCATATTTAATATTGATATTGTTTGAGCAAAATGATGTCTCTCCAGCACCGAGCCTTCACTGCTATACAGCTGCGCTAGAGGTGTTCGCTATAATGAATTATCAATGAAAAAAAAAAAATTCTTTCAAAATTTCTTTATTATTAAAACTAGTTGGCGTATTTTCATCGTGAATTATAATTATTCCACTCTCTTGATGTGACCTTAAAACTAGATTTTAATTGACACTTTTTCTATTCTTTATTGTCCCTGACACAGAGACTCCACTGAGCCTTTGTTTGAGCAAAATGGATATCTCTCCAGCAATCGCAGCTTAGGCTATCACGCTGCATGCCATCAGTAAAATTAGGAACATAACTTTTACTCGAAAAGTTTCCCTTACCGCAACCACAAACTACTTTCTATTTCATGAACCTTGGAAAACAGTTTACGAGTAGCCATGACAAGCTAGCTATCTGATCACTACTTTATTCACATAATAATCTATAAATTTAAAAAACAGAAACCGACCGACTGCACTTGAAATGCATTGGTAGTACCCCGGTGATCGATATCATGACATAAACTTGCTACAAAGAGAGCAAAACTTTCCAGCTCATTGAGTGCATTGTGTGCCGTTTCAGTTCGTAGTAACAGATACGTAAAATGCGCAACCGCAAATGCGTGAGACCAATTGTGATAAGGCACATCACGGTAACCCTTTTGGACCATTAGTAAGAAACATGCCAATGTCCGCCGTTGTAAGCGAAATCGTTGCACGAAACCTAGATCCTGAAAACAAAGTTTTACATTTGATGAGGAGCATCACTGAACATAAATCAACCAGTACAGTTTTTATAAATCCAAATTATAAGAATAATTGTTTATACATAATCAGACTTGAATTGTTCGGAACTAAGATGAGAGCAAACTTTTTTTTCACGACAATTTTTCACAAATTTTCGCCAAGAATCTCAAAACTGCTTAAATCTTCGCAGACAAACCTTAAAAATGGATAATGCTGCTTCAACATAGGTATCGCCTGACCCTATGGAACGTGGTGGAAAATTAAAATGATCGAATTCTGGAGCAAAGGAGGTCGCTGCCGGTATATCACCTGCTGTTAATCGTAACAAATCTTCTGGTGCAATCTGAAAACAAAGTAGTAAAGTAACCTTAGATCCCAAGAAGTATGCAGTTTGTTATCATACTTTGCAAATAGTTTTGGAAAAGGAAAATAGTAACTACAGCAGTTATCGCGAAAATCAATTCCCTTTATTGTTTTGTTCGTCCAGTAATTATTGTCATACAGTATTACAAATCCCAACCACATTAAACTGCAATGCTACTACCCAAGATCACTCTCATATCCACTTTTTCGCACTCTTCTCTGACTGCTGTTTTCCTAGAATGGTTATGAAGGATTCTTACATAAAGAGATAATATTTTACATAACTGTATATATTACATGTATACAATAAGCAATAAATAATAGTTCTCATGAAATAACTAATAATGTAAAAGGACAAGAAAGCTTGAAGTATACCTCGAATCGGCAGAAGTCGGGAAAGTTTATTTTTTATTATTTCTATCACGTAAGCAAAGCCACTATGGACTATCAATAGTCATTTTGCATATCATCTCCATTGTTATTTACAGAGCATTTTGAACCCATCTTGTATCCGTTATACTACCAAAACTATTAGTATTGAAAGTATTACTACTGAACATAAGGACATAACTGTTGGACACATGAAAAAAGCAGCTGCTGAAGGAGGTCCACATTTCCAGCCATTAATTTTAATTAAACCGTAGACTAAAGATGAAACCATAGAAGCCGTCGATCAGCTGATGACATATTTGAGTTATGCTCGACTATATTTCATTTTTTTTTTTTATTTTTGCATCATCATAAGATTTTTACTTTCAGGCGTAATATTCCTTCTCTTTTCTAAAACAAAATATAAACTTTACCGACAGTGTGGAACCCTGTACTAGTAACTCAGCAGCCAAATGTGATCGTCGATGAGCCTCTTGCAGTTTTCGATAAAGAAGACACTGCAAAACAATAAATAAAAGATGAGGTGACATACACACAGTGTTCAACTGCACAAGAGTAAAACTGATGAATTTTATAAGCACCAAATAATTATTAGGCAAAGACTGCACAGTATATTGCACTCAGTACGCATTATTTGATATAATATACTGACCATCTTTGATTTGAACTCAGCAGAAACTGCATTTACAAGAACTGAACAAGAACAGAAGCTGCACTTACAAGTTCAGCAAAAACATTTTGGGCAAAGAGTAAGATTAAAATGATGAAGATGCAGGCGAACAAACCATGCACTGGATGTCTTTAAAAAATACCAGAAAAAAAACGAGAAGTTGAGTCAAATATGAATTGACACTTTTAGGAATTCCTACAAATGGAAGTAGAAATTAGAAAGGAAGTTCGAATTGAGAAATTATAACTCCGATTCTTCGCGTCCAATCATCAAAGCAACAAACGATGGATGTGCTTCTCGAAATAGTATTTCATTCATTTCAAAAATTGATTGAAAATGAAATCTTACATGTGATATACTGATAGCACAGTATACTGCAAATGTCATCGCAATTTGTTCATCGTGCTTCGTAAAAGCAGGCTTTCCAATCTTATTACATAACTCCGCCACACCAACAAGGTTTCCTGTGATTCTGCGGATGATAGCAACAAATTAGGGATTTTGTTAAAACTATACAGTTTAAATTATCGAATTTGCAAGAATAGACAAGATAAATTTAAAATTCATTTAGAACGCTAACAAAAACCTATCGAGAATATCAAATCTTTCAACCGAAAATCAAAAATAAAATGGTTGTACTGTTTTTACTAGTATAAGTAGTAAAATACTTGGAGAAATAATTTCCGGGTTCCTCAAAAAATTCCATGCATTAAAATTTAAACAGGTTTGAACAAATGTTTATTATTTTGAAGGAATAAATTCATAAAAATCTACATATACTCCTACCAGAACTATCCTTAATCGGGAAACATAATATATTCCGTGTAACGAAACCGGTTCGTTCATCCACTTTCGGATAGAAAGCTGGATGACTGAAATCAAAATCGCATCATAAGAACTTTTGAAAAATATTCTATGTAAATGCTTCATTTCTTAATTTATCATAATTATTCAGAGGTGAAACATATGACTTACTAAAATCAGAAAACCACCCCTCTACGAAGAGCGATGTTTTTCAGTGCAATCTATTGGTAAATAGATCTCAATCATTAAAAATGATGAATAATAAAGCTTTTACCTTCTTTTGGCTCTACCTCTTGAATGCCCAATCCAATGTGAACCCTAACTCTTGCTGAAGTTGGTACCTGTAAGCTTCCTTGACATTAATCATTTGTCCAGTGCTCGCAACATGTCCAACAATGCCCAGTGACAATGGCATTCTGATTTCCGTCAGATATTCATCACTTGAGCCATTTTTTTCGAATACTTCAGCAACCAATTCAGAGTTTTCACGATCAAGGAGAAACAAAGAACATCTGAAAAATAGAAAGTGACCATAGGAAAATGTGAGGAATAATAATAGATGAATAATCTTCAAGCAAAAAACAAAACTTTGAACCTACATTTCGGCATAAACAAGGGTTTTGGCTTCTTTCGTTATGTTTCTCACCAACAAGTTCATATCTTCTGAATAAAAGAAAAAAGTTTATGGAATACAAAGAACAAACAGCTAGGCCGTGAACAGATAAATTACCAAATACTGGCGACAACTAAACCAAGCACAACTTTCATGACAGCTAATTCGGAAGCAGTATAAGAAAAAATTCCTAAATATATTTTTTCAGTTGGAAAACAATTGAATGTGACTCATTTTCACTAAAAGAAAAAAGATATCAGTTCTCTTCCAGTAATCGAGCCAAATTGTTTTCCATCCCCGCAATGCTCTTGTATGCTCGTGAAGTCCTACGGTATTATGACTGCTCAAAAACTGAACCTGAATATGATAAATATCTCGTTTAAAAGATGAAAAATGAGACTTACGTAAACTCGAGAATACATTTTGCGTCATGGTAAGAAATATTTGGGACTGTTGAGCTAAACGTTTCTGCTCTTCAATATTGGCAACAATTGAGAGTAGTGCCGCAATTAGATGTAAATGAGGCATAACGAAACTGCGTTCTGATTCCACTGTACTAAAATTTCTCTTTCGGAAGTGGTAACTACAATAAAAACTACAAATATTTCCTCCTCAACCACGCAAAATTCTTCCCCACTACTACTTTCTCTTCCTCTTTTCTTTAACCTGGAATTCTTCTCAATAAAAAAAGATATCTCCAACACATACAACGAGATGCAAACTATCCAGACATATATGAGGGGGCCATATTCTTTCACTGTACGAAATTATTAATGCACACTAGAAAAACTGTTTCAATAAGCTCGTGATCACGACACAACCAAATTATTTATTGAGCTAACACAAAATTATTTAGTGAAATCCAATCGAGCTGATTTAGGAGTGAAATGGATATATTTCAAACTCGACATTTTTAAAACAAAAATTAGAATCGATAAACGATTAAAAATGTTACTGTAACCATACTATAAAAATAGCGGAGACTGTCCACATAAAATGACATTTGTATGATGAATAAAGGGACGAAAAATGGCCATTCAAATGATTTTCGAAAATATGAAAAAAGTGAAAACATACCACTCATTTTGATGTATTAACAGTAAACCAGCAACAAAATTACTCCGTGCCTGTAACAAAAAGACAGTACCATTGAAGGAATTCCTCGACAGATTTTCTCCGATACTACTCTTTTGTAGTATAGCATATATTCTTTCTTGAAATTCCTGCAACTTGGAAAATAGTTAATAAAGAGTTCCAGCGAGGTGATGTTGGTTAGGGCGCTCATTATAATACCAACAAAAACCAATACTTGTTGAAAAACAGTTTACATCCGAAGTGAAGCAACTGCTTCGGCAAATTATCGTCGTATGAAGCAATGTAAACTATCATCTGTTATTGCCAAAAGTCCATGACTAAGATGAAGATTTCTTCGACAAACGAAAAGGTTTGGTGGAGGGAAGAAACTTTGGAATAAAAAAACATCGAACAAAATATTGAGCTGAAGAAATAAATAAGAAAGCTAACGTCAACTAACGTCAACTACGACATTCTTAAAAGTGCGTCAAACATAGGATGTGAATTGAAAAATATGGGACAGGCGTAACATGGAAAAAAATTTTTCAGTTAATTCTATTAAATAAGATCTAAATATTTCAGAACTTCGTATGCTTCATCTTCTCTTGCAGTTCCGTACTGCTGAAAAATATAAAGTGCTTGTATATTATGAAACAATGCAAAATTATTCTTTAAGGGAAATTTCATTTCCGACAATATTTTTAACGGACAGGACAGTTTTCAGATATTTTTTTAGAGAATATATTTTGACCTTTAACGATGCTAGATCGAGTCCGACGAACGAGAACGGAATTCAAAGGGAAGTTAACGAGATGTAATATAGGGATAACAAGGAAATATATAAGGTGACCTTATGTGTAAAACGTGTCAAAGAGCAGACATCGACTTAGGACTGAGCCAGCTTAAATTCTATATAAGTACAGTTACATATTACAACTCTCCAACTTTGTTGTCTAAAAACTACAGAATGGATTTCGGCAGTTCATTAGCACCATAAAGTGAATGACCACCTATTATTATCGACTTTGAAAATTTGGATAAACTTCAATTCTTTGGGGGGCGCATTACTCGATAACCTTCCTTCCTTCACCCATTTCCCATTGCCAAATCTCGAGAAAAAAAATTTTTTTTCTTGTCTTGTCCCATGCAAAGAGAAACCACATGAAATGGAGTGGCGCAGCTACACGTTAATTATGTATGACTACATCTTGACACCTGCAAAATACTATGGGGAATGGCACCTCTTCTAATCCCCCACAAAAGAAAAAAGAAAAATCCTAAAGCGGTAAAAATGGCCATATTTTTAATTTTAATGGTTATTAAATTTAATGGATACGCAATAAATAACATTTTCGAGTATGATGAACTGCCATCAGATAGCAAAAATATGTAGAAATACCAGTTAAGACCATATGTGAACATGAAGGAACTCGCCATATAACTACCCAACGAGAACTGTGATTAAGCAGGTGGAATGAGAAAAAAAATTCAAGATTTTAGTAAAGAGATAATGCATATATAGAATGGATGAACACTGGAAATGTTAAGATATGGAATAGTACAACCAACCCATCGTTTTTCTCCGCAATATCCGATACTCTCATATAAAATGTTGTTTGTTCCAGGGCAAATGTAAGATGTGAGCAGTCGAGAAAACCACCCAGTAGTATTTCTTAACACTTCCACATTTATGAGTTTGAGTATATTTCAGCTTTGAAGGTATACTAATTTATTCATTACTGAACATTTCGTTGGACTAATCGATCTCTTTTTCGGTTGCACTTTCAAAACATTCTGACAAAAATCTATTAATAAAGCAATCAAAGCAGAAAAAGAACTTGCCTTACTCAACATGTCGATATCGATATAAATGTTGGGTGTATGAGAAGCATATGGTGGAGGTGACAAGTCCTTACTATTCAACGCAGTGCGATTAAATAGTGACCACAACACATCAGCACCACCCTTTAAACGCAAATTTGATAAAGTGGGTTTGCAAAATTACTTGATAACTAACATCGAATTATAAATGATAAGTTATAGCTAACTACTGCTGCTAATCATTATGAGTTCAAATAAATATGACTCAAAGCATCTACATATATCGTTATTTCCGAACAGCACTGACAAGAAACTATTCCTTGGTAATGCATTTTTCTACTGATGCTCATGTTATATCATCCCCAGCTGATCGCTGCTGCCAAATTCTATCGTTTTAGGCAAATTGCCTAATGACGCAAGGTCGAAAGCAAAAATAGTTCCAATCACTAGGACATTCCAAACCAACATATGATCTTCCATTTAAAAAAAAAAATAATCACTGTAAAAGTTAATAAAGCTTTGTGAAATTTCATTTTGGAGAATGAATGAAGAAGGTGAAAGCATAATCAGACAAAATCCGAATACACTTTCATTTGAATAGATAAGTTCCATAACCTTCAGAAATCAGTTTGCCGTTCAGCAGAAACGGACCATTTTCTTCCCGTCATTTTCAATCTCTCTCCTCCGCTCACTCTGTCCTAATCATTCTTATCGCTTAATTTCTTGTGAAATTTATACTCTAAATATGCTGTTTTGCAAAGTAAGTTAGGACATATGTCAGCCAGTTATGCTCGCTGTTCAACTATTCTTCTTACTGCAAAAACGAAGGAGTCAACCATTACTAAAGTTGAAAAGAACAGTTCTTCAGTTGCCGGATTTGAAATAACTAATATGTCTCAGAATTAGGGTCCTCTCAGGAAGTTTCACTCAGCCAATTTCATCATGAAAAAACATTCCTTCTGTAGAATTTCAGCCAACTTACTCTGCTCAAATCGCATCAATCTTAAGGAAGAAAATGAACTCTGGCTTTTGAAGCTATCACACACAGCAATCTCAATTCCGTTAATCTTCTCAACTAAGCATTGCAACCTCAACATCTAGAACTGCCATAAGGTATTTCAAGTAATTTCTATATGACCTATGAAAAATAAAAGTTATGAAGAGTAAAGTCGTAGGAAGAGCACAAGTCGTACGAAGAGTACGAACTGCAGCAAGGTGATGATTGTCGGATCTTCTAGAAATCTATTACCCGCATAAGAAAGCTTAGAAACTAAACATTTTCAGTAAATATCATTCAAAACTTACGCAGTAGACTGGTTCTTTCAACAATTGACTACCACAAACCTGAAATATACTAAAATTCAATTTTATATAAATAGAAATTATATTGGATTCTTCTAATAAAGAATTCGCTTCATTGTTCATGGAAAAGTGTGGAAATTCTTGAAAGAAAATTACAGGAATATGATATCCTCCTTATCAAACGTCCAAACGAGGAACTGCAGATACAGATACATTCACATCTCTTCCTACACACGAGTGCAAGCAGTGCTTATGAAAATTAAATTAACTCGACATGATTTGAGAAGACAACTTCAAAGATTAGTAAATCACATGCTTCTCAATTATTTTTAAATCCCAAGAAGCACCATATCGTTATTAAAGGACCTGCCCTTCTGCTCGATTTAATTTTGTTTAGTTGTCATGTGACTGGATGTAATACATTTCTGCTGATACATATTATCATACACAGTTTTCTCATGTCTAATGGATACAGAGAACAACACGCAGTCTATCAATATTTTTGACACCTCTTTTCATTTGAAGTATATCTCCATATGAGATGAGTGTATTTAAAGCATTACTGTGCATGATATATGCCGGATTTCACAATGTAAATACTCTGTTACGTGCCGTATTCATCAGTGTTGCAAAGACTTTTTTTAATCTATCTCAGAATGTCATCTGAGCACAACAAAGTAGGTCTTGCAAAAATTGTTCTGAGAAAGTGCATTTGATCCCAGTGAAAAAATACCATGGAGATATCTTCCAACTAGAAGCAATGAGTTAAAAACAAACCTACAGATACTACTCTAGGAAGATGATTGTACACAAGATAACGGAGCCTCCTTATTACAGTATATAAATTGATGTCAATCAATACTTCCTAGTAACATGAAAATATAACAGTTGATTCTAAGTCAACGGGAACCAGAGTAGATAGACATGAAAAACGTGATAGATGATACTCACAGTGGAAACAGTGTAAGCCATTTGAAAAGTATGTAAGCAGGTGAAGTCAGAAAGCTTCTCGATAATTTTGAAAAGAAAGACAAAGATTTACCTGACAAAAGCAGGAATTACATTCCTTTGAAACGAGCAGGAACGCTGCTGTTCGTGCACCTGTGTGGGCTGCAATCTGCAAATTTTTTTTTGATTTTTTTATGGAATCAGTGATTTCCGTGACTTTGCCAAAACATTATCTAGCTCAAAATAAAATGCCAAAACAGAACCAGTAGTACCTATCCCGAAAAATTTTCTCGAAATTTCTTCAACAAAATGAGATATGATTCAATAATGCTCTCGAGGGAGATTCTGATTATTTCTATAGTTCATCGACGAAATGGAGTTTTTTAAACATTTGTTAGCACAAATAGTAAAAACCACATCAACAGGAATTTCTTTTGCTGAGATCAAAGACGGACATTCATTAATTCATACATAGCTTTTTTGATATATGTGTGCAGTGTACATTGTATCGTCGTTAAAATGCGAATACATGGATCGTCACTCTTTATTGACTCTGTCTGACTCGAATACAACATTAAGCTATTATAATTCGTAAACTAAAGGAAGGTTACCAAGTTATGAAAACTGAAAAATGTCTTTAGTTTAAATCTACCTAATTTAATTCCATTTTATTTGATGTTCAAAATTCATGTTGATTGCAGAAAAAGGTATGATTGCCTTTCAATCTCCTTTTATCACTTATTATTTAACGCAAACTTTTCCTTGAAGGATCACTTAACATAATTTCTAAGAATATTATATTAATATTATTTATCAACATGTCTGAATCGTGACACTTGAGAAAAAAGCACTTGCAATAACTGTTAAGTTCATGGACTGCTTCTTCAATTTCGTTTGATGGAAAGCTATATCTTTTTATTCTCTTGTGACCTTTTCATCTCAGTTCACTTAAATTTTAAAACAATTTGAAAGTGCAATTTCGAATGCCTGCTTACCCACACAACCACTATCAAATGGAAAACACTCCTCAAAAAAACGCATGATTTAGAGTGCAAATTCCTTGTCTGGCGATTGGCAATAGAAAAGCAACTTCCTACTTATTTTTCGTTGATGAGAATTTTAGCCATCATCCGGAAGACTATAACGAAGCACACAAATTTATCATTCCAACAGCCATCCTGCAACTCTCACTATGTCTAACTTTTGGAAATAAGTTTAAAATATCCTTCAGCAATGCATTCCTTTGGGTACAAAGTGTTCCACAGCATTCTTCAAACGCTTTCTACGCGAAGATCAAGTGGAGCCAATATTGGAGGCAAGCACTTCATCTCCCTACCAGTTCGAACAATTTTTAGTTGACGTTCTATGGTAATTCTATACAGCTATGATATCGATGATTATTCTCGAAGATTTTCAGTTTTCAACTTGGCAACTAAAATCGACTTTTTTCAGTTTTCAATTTTAAAATCGACTTTTTGGGAAAAAAGACTTACCCATGAATTGAGTACTTGTTGGAAACGGATTATATCTGGATTCTCGGCAGCGATATCTGCAGTTACACGACTTAATTCATCAACAGCTTTACAACGTGCGTCACATGGTTGGATGTCAGCCAGCCCAAGTTCTGGCTGTGGCCCAGTTCCGATGCACAATTTAGAATCACTAGCCGAACGTGATAATGTTAGGCGTCGAACCCGAACGACGGTGACATCATAAGATGATGCCAACGTCATTTTCCTAGTTGGAATGTCGTTGACAGTAGCCGTAAAAGCACTTTTTGATTCATGCTGTTCAGTAATAGTCTCAGTGGTTGTTACCGTAACCGGTAATGGCGTAATGTGAGCGGTAGCACCAGAAGTCACAGGAGCATGATTGCGACAATCTAAGTACTCAAGCGTCTTCTGTCCGTTTGATTGCGCCAGAGATGACAGCGAAGACTCACAGATAGCACCAGCAAACAATGGTGCATTTTCACTTTCTAAGTCGTTCAACAGTTTCATGCAACTTAACGTTGGATGAAATGTTACCAGCTGTCTTAAAGTATAAACATTAAGGGGAAGAAAAGGTGTAAATAGAAAAGGGTGTGTTAACTGTAAACAACTGCCATTACAAACAAGTGGTTGAATCGTTCATGCACAATTTAAACAATTTTTAAAAACAGTTTCTGTCTGGTGCAGCTTAAGTGTAGACTTCCTGAAAATCAAGCGTAATGAACTCTACGAGTTTTTCATTCATGAAATGAATATATACGCGATGGCCTACTAGATATGCTTAATGTTGAAGAAATTCTGTAGTATAATTTGGACTTTGCCGAAATTCTCGATACATCCTACGAACTCCTCAAATTCACTCCAACACAGTTAAGCAGCTACCTCATTATTGTAATCGCTGTTTACATACAGCAGTTTTAGGAATTATGGAAATGTCATTTTTCCACATACCTTTTGTATAAAACGCCGATTTTAACAGGTAACGATAACGATGGAAAAAAACCATCATTTGAGCTGCAACCACAATTACTGCCATTGTTATCATTGTTATCATTACTGTCACCATCATCACACTGGCATGCTACATCTTTTACAGCTGTTGCTTGTTGTCGAGGTACAATAAGACGAAAAGCATGCAAGGTGGATGCGCAATTAGAGGAACAACTTTTGAATTGGTGCTGCTGTTGACATTCGGCTATGACAGGACTCGTTCCCGTAACTAAATTTGGGAAACTGGTATGATACAAAGCATGATGAATAAACTCGTGATGGTTATATCTAATTGCTATTAATACTAATAATACAAGATATTGAAAATTGTTATACATTGATACGTATAACACTGATACGAATGAAATCGATTGCCTTGTTGTCTGAAAACATCAGTTTTCTACAAAACGACGGGTGGATTATTTAAAAAAGAAGCCCGAAAAATAATTTTCTGGTGTCCTATCTTACTAACATTGGAATGAGATTCCGAATCCAACAATGATATCTCGACTACCTTTATCATTTGGGCGACGGTAAAGTCCTTAGAATTCATTTAGTTCCCACAATATTGGCATTTGCTTCCTTGATGTGTAATAAAGAAATTCAAGTGGTGCTTCATTTATGAGAAAGGTTCAAGCGAAAACTTTTCCATTGTACTACAGCACTTTCTTGATCGATTCCAGTGGGATGACAGAACTGTTAAAGGCCGAATTATTTAAGAGGAAATAACTATTGAAATATATATGATCCTTGATCAACAATAGTTTGCTTTAAAGCAATGGCTCCAGCACTATTCTATTCTGCAGTACATACAGAAACAAATGGTTTAGGAACGAACCAGTAATCAAGGAGCAACAAGCAAGTGCATTGCTCGTTCAGGAAGAAAGTTACGAGCCGAAACATTCCTCCCTGCTGCCCAATCTTTTACACATTAGCATTGCCGAACATAAGGCAGGAAGTAGAACGGATTTCAACAACAACAGTGAAAACACTATGAAATCGATAGCTTAAGAAAACCATTTGAACACTTCATAAATGCACAATGAATGGAATTACTCCGTTTCGATCAATCGCATAGGAATGAAAGATGAAGCTGAGGAATCAGCCGACTCTACAGAGAATGGAAATAGTGATACGATTTTTAAGTGGAAAATAGCGTGAGACAAAAATCTACACTATGTACCCCTTTTGATAATGTCAACAATATCGTATGGGAGACCCAGAAACCTCACATAAATTCAGAAAAAAAACTAATTGACCTTCCCCGATTTTCGGTAGTCTTCTTTTTAAATATTTCAAATCATCTAAAACTTTGAAATAAGAAAACAAAAAAGGACGAATAGGTACCTCTAGTAATCAATAAAGCGATAATCACGGGAAGTGCCCATCTTGTTGTTACATATATTTCAATGAACTAATGATAAAAGAATAAAAACTAATTTTCGTCAGTTCGAATTTTTCGCAAGTCTACAAATGGAAAAGAACGATCACGAGATAAACTTACAAACCAAAATAAAAACAGTACGCGAAGTCAATATTTATATTTCTTTTACTAAATACTGAAATAAAACAATA